>NW_006263556.1:140103-142059 GCF_000469605.1 Apis dorsata | reverse complement strand
AAAAAAAAAAAAAAAAAAAAAAAAAAAATGATTGAATATGATTTTTGATTCAGATACATTCTCAAAGCAAGATAGACCAATTCGCCTTATATTCTGTGTTTCTTTTCCTTGCTATTTCAAAAACAGTCAGTCGCTAGCATGTCTTAAATCGTCCCGTATTGAAAACGTCAGCAACATGAAGTACTTCTTTTACGATGCATCTTATTAATCGAGAAAAGCAGCTGGAATGTGCTGTTATACGTAAAACGATTCGGATAAAATGGACATCGAACAATGTTTCAACTAAACAATGCAGAGCCCTTGTGTTATCCTGCCGGTATCGTTTCGCGTATAGCTCTCTTACGTAGTATCCCTTACTGCGCACGAACATAATACTTCCGGTCCTGAAACATAAGAGAATAAAGCTTTTCTAGAGTGATTTGAAAAAGAAAATCTCAAGAATCTCGTGCCTTCAATGCAATTTATTTTTTTCTGAATGATAATGAAAACCTGACAATGAAATTTAAATTGTAAATTTAAATTGAAATAATAAGATAAACTGATTATAAAAATAATATTTATGATATATAAATAATTCAAAGAATAAACTAAATTTCCTATTAAAGACACAAGATCTGTATGAAATTCTGATAAAAATATTTCAAAAGCTGAAAAAAAAAGAATGATATTAATTTATATGTGTTATGGCAAGCAAAACTCGATATTAAATATCAAAAATAATATTTCTGTTTCACATTATAATTAATTACTGCTCGCACAAAGGGTGATTCCAAGTATATATACACAAGCCAAATGTTACAATTTCCCATGCTATCTACAGGTTTTACATAATAGGAGCAGTAATTAATCTTCTCAACACGGAACAATGATTCTCAATCGTTATCTAAAAAAAAAAAAATCATATATATAGTAATAATTAAGAAACAAAGAAAAAGGGTAGTGAGTTGAACGATGATGTACATGTGTGATTGATAATGGTACAAAAAGAAATTAATAATGATAATGAACTTGTCAGTGCATCGACACAAAACATTAAGAGTGAAAAATAAATTTAAAAAAAAGGGGGGGGGAGGGAGGAAGGGAATTAAAAATTGTTCTACAAAATCTACGAATACGCACCTTCTACAAAGACCCGGTCTAGTTTCGTCCCGGTATTTTGCTGTCCAGACGAAATCGTACTCCAGAGTGACATCCTGTTATCTAAGTCCCGGCCCGCAGAGTACTCAAATCAAAGCGAAACAAAACGACAACGCAGATATCGAAAAAAACGAATGGTAACAATGGTGGTTAAGAACACAAATGGCGTGCGAGGAAAATTAATAATGCAAACCTGTTATATACGCATTCTCGATACAAAGATTTCTATGCATTATTTGGTTATACAACAAATAACAGAAAAGAACACAGACACGTAATGTATGACAAGGAAGTCCCATGGTATACGGTAATATCGATGAATCGAGTAACAACCAGGAGATAATGTTCAGTTAAAAAATAATTTATTCGTTCGTTCATTAAAATCTCAAGGCACTACTTATTATTGAATAATCCAGCTTTCATAATAATTGATCATCAAATTTAGAAACATTGTACCATATAATCGAATAATAATAATATTGTTATCGAATAGAATATTTTCTTTACTTATTTATCTTTATTTCTATCTAGGTTGGAAATCTAAAACGCAGTTAATAAGATGAAGAAAAAATAGGATACAAGGTGGCCCGAATGAATAAAGTCTCCTATTTCTTTTCGCATGTTCTTGAGATCTAATCTTTTAAAATATATTAATTTGTTGAAACAAATGGGAATCGTTCAGAACATACGTGTATATATAACAAATTGCACGAAATTGTACTCGTAACAAATACATAATACTTTTCGGAAAAATGGTACAAAACATTTTTACGAAAAATTTCGAGACACCTCATATCAAGTTAAAAATAAGATAGGATA
>NW_006263556.1:138945-139685 GCF_000469605.1 Apis dorsata | reverse complement strand
AAAAAAAAAAAAAAAAAAAAGGAGAAAGGAGATAAAATCAAACTCGAGTTAATTATGTAAAATGAAAGAATGAATGTAAATTAATGGCTCGAGTCATTTAAGATGCGAAGATATAGTAAAACAAATCATAAAAACAACCTATTACAGAAAATAATTCTTCGTGTGTCAAACTGTAAATTGTTAGATTAATTATTAATCTTCTCTGCACATTTATCATTATGAAATTGTTACCTTTGCAAATCTATACTGAACTATATAGTTAAGCAAAAGCCGCTGCTAAAATTGACTACATATAATTTGTGTGCGTTGTTTCACGGTGTTCTGGCTTACGGGAAAAATAGCTCGAGCGTATAAAAATGTTACTTTTATTATTATTCTACTTCTGCCAAGAATAACTCGTGAAACGATCGATTCGTATAATTTCATTATGAAAATAATTGTCTCTGGAAGCTTGTTATTTTACTCTAATAGCTTTCTATACGATTGTGTATAATACAAGCGTAGAAAAATTTTGAACAATTAATAATAGATAAATAATGCAATGTGATAATAAAACAAATGCTTTATAAAAAGCACCTATCCATCAAATTTGAATTAGTTCGCTTTTTTAAAAAATTCGGAATACGAATATCGAAGTTTCCTCGAAATTTTATATAAAAACAAGAATTCGGCGAAAAAAAAGACAGAGAGAAATTAATGAAAGTGTACCATTATCACAGTTTAAGTGGAAATAATTTGAA
>NW_006263556.1:126411-138715 GCF_000469605.1 Apis dorsata | reverse complement strand
AAAAAAAAAAAAAAAAAAAAAAAAAGATAAATGGAAATAGCAACAAACGATTATCTAAATCCTTATATATGAATAAATGTAATAATAGAATGTGCAATTATTATGATGTGTTTTCATCATTGTTAATCAGGGATATCTGGCTGAGAAAAAATAGTATATCAAATGCCCAAAAATTTGAAGGTCTGTGTACCTACGTTCAAAAAATTATAAATTCCTATAAATGCTTGCATTTAAGAAGAATCGTTCAAGACAGTTTATAAAAGATCGCGAATTCCTCAACGTATTTTGATCATACCATCGTGGAATTTAAGAACAAATACCTAAATTGTAACTTCTCCCAAACAATTTTACGCATTTTTTAAAATTATCGTGCGACCGGGCATTAATCGAACAGGCAATACTACAAACGAAGAATATCCTACGTGGAAGAATGAATCCCGAAAGCTTGAAAGATCTTGTTTTTAAAACCGGGTTTGTTAGGACTAGCGTCGTTGTGGCCAGACTGTCCTTCATGTAGCGCCCTTTGTACCAGCGGCAGCGAGCCCTGTGATTGTGTGTTGTGTCGCCAATTCATCATAACGGGCCGGATAACGAAAAAAGAACAAAAAGAAAGAAGAAAAGGATAGTAGACGGACTAATCGTGTGCTACAACATGCAGTGCAACTAAAATATTTTTTTCTTATATCCGACACAACTTACCTCGTCATGTTGCTCGTGTTCGCTATTAGCTAAACTGGATCGCGAGCCGCGTCTCGTCGATCCTTTCTCTTCTCCTAAAAGCTGCGCAACTTTTCCTTGCTTCACGAACTCCAATGTCTGCTTCAAATTAGATGAAACAATTTAAGTAACAAATGCTTATAATCTCCTTGATTAAAATAATTTGTACGATAGAGATTTCCATTTAATAATTTAATAATTTCAGAGAGTGCAACATAATTCAATTAATTGGTGTTTATATCTTAAAAATTTTTTCTTACATTCTATATCATTTTTTCAATTTCCTTTACTGTGCTATTTATACTATTACCTATACAGTAAAAGAGAATATTTATATCAAATAGGTTCAACGATGAATAATTATTGAACTTACCTCTTTTCGTGACCTAAGAGCACAATCTTCTAATGTTTCTGCAGCCTCGTATTTTCCTTGTCTTCGATATAATGCACCAAGATTTTTTAAGGTAGTTGTAACTGTAGGAGAATCCACTTTAGCAGCTTTATGCCAGCCTCCGTATTCTCCATATGGAGTATTCTCTTTATTTCTATGCTTATTTTCTTCTCTTTCTTCCGCAACCTGAAACAAGAAATTTTTCATATCAAATATCACCAAATATTTATATCTTGCATATCATTTTTTTAAAATTGAAAGCATTCTTCTACCTGCCAAATTGGTTTATTATCGCCGGCAATAGCACCAAATTCTTTTTCGTGTGCTCTAGTCAATACTTGTTTATACAAAACTTCAGCATCCTTGTATTTTCCTTGCTTCAAGTAACACGATGCCAGATTATTTTTCGTCTTTGCAACATTAGGATCATCCGGTCCCAGTTTACCTTCATAAATTTCTAGCGCTCGCAAGTAATAGCGTTCTACCTCTTCGTATTTACCCTGATTCTGACACAGCAACGCAAGATTGTTCAATTGCTTCGCGACATCAGGATGATCACGACCGAGAACCTTTTCTCGAATATCGAGAGCACGTTTGCACAACGGCTCAGCCTCCTTATATTTGCCCCGTTTTCCATATAAAACAGCCAAATTATTCAACGTAGCAGCGACTGCAGGGTGATTTTCACCAAGCGTCTTTTCACGAATAGCCAAGGCATCGTTCAACAAATTTGCCGCTTCTTTATATTTATTTTGATCTCTATATACTAAAGCAAGAATGTTCAACATTGTGGCAACATCAGGATGATCGTGACCAGAAGTTTTTTCCAAATCCTCCAATGCTTGCTTGCATAAGGGAACAGCTACTTCATAGCGGCCTTGGCTCGCGTACTGTATAACCAAATTGTGCAGCGTACGCAAACGTGCAGGTATCTCGTATCCAGCATTCACTTGTTGTGCAAATTGTGAAGGCGGTGTCGGTGATATTGCTGCAATAATAATGGCGAACATAGAAAAAAGTGGCCCTTATCGGTAGTTTAAGCCTGTGTGAATAGGAAATTTTACTAAAATATTCTTCAATAATAATGTCTTGAAATTTATCATAAATTTTATCAGAATTTTTTGGTTGAAATATATTTAAATCTAGAGAGAAAGAAAACAGTTTTAGTAAAATCTCTTTTATTATATCACACAGACTTAAGAAAAAATTCAAGCATCTATAAAAGATGCTTGTTAATAAAGAAAGAAAGTGAACGTACACTTACTATTTCGGTCGTCCGCATCATCATCGGGGAATAGATCAACTACAGGATCATCTGGCGGTCTGTCTTTAGCATTCTCATCATCCGCGGAAGGATCAGGATCGTACTGCTTCATGCTTTCCATAAAATCTAAATGTTTCTTTTGTTCTTCCAACTGGACTAGCTAGTGAAGTGATAAATACTTCAATTTCTCAAATTATTTCTTTATAATAAATTCTATTATGATAAATTTTATGTAATTTGATTACTTACTGCTTGTTCACTGGCTTGCAATTTTTGCTGTGTACCAGCCAATTCATCTCTTAACCAGGCATTTTCTTGGCACAACCTTCTTACTTGTGTTCTAAGCTTTTGTTTCTCAGCCTCTACCATTTGTAAGTGATTTGCAAGAGCCATCATAACTTGTGCCTCCCCAAGGCCTAATTCTATCATCTCAATATTCTTTGATAATAAACTAGCTTTGTCTCTTGCGACTGGCGCATCCTGGGTCTGCAAAGCCTGAAGAAGTCCTCCATGTTCTACACGGAGAGCTTCCAGACCCTGGGCCACAATTCTGGCACCAGCCATAATTTCTTCCTGCGTCATGGCCGTCATTCTACCAATATTTTCTATTTTTTTGCTAAAAATTAAGAAAAAAACAATTATAATAGAAATTCGATTCATATAAAAACATCATAATAATGTTTTCTTATTTTAAATAATAATTCAATTCATATTAACGTATTGTCTTTTAATCAAAAGATATAAAATTGAATGTAAAATTTTTATAATAATTTATATTAACTATTAATTATAATATAATTCTCACAATGATAATAAGTAATGATAATAAGGCTACATTTCTGTAGTGCAGATTTCTGTAGTCGTAACTAAGCAGAAAGCATAAGGAAAAAGGTAAAACAGAGGTAAGCGGTATTTAGAACGACTTGCTTTACGCGCCAATAATTAACTGCAATCAAAAATAGGCATCGCGAAGTATTTCAGTCGAAGCAAGCAGAACGTATCCGGCATTCGTACGTAAGAAGAACATTTTCGAACCTAAACCAATTAGAATGAATTTTGTTTTTATATAAATATATAATCTTGGTGATCCAATCGTCGAATATAACTATCTACAAGCTTTTGGAATATTCCAATACCAATTATCATAAAATTAATTCGAATAAAAACTTACCCCATGTCAGGGCCACGTTAAATCCACAGAAATCAATGGTTTAGTATATATGCGCAGGCGCAATTGCAGCGGCGCTTTTTGTATGCGACACGACGCACCAAATAAAAGTCAATTTCCAAGACAGAAGAGCTAGTAAAACTTTTACGTGTCGCAAAGATGATTAACTTTGCTCGTAAGAAGGATCAACTAACGACACGAAATACAAAAATCATTCGAGACAAACTTATTTAATGGAAAACTTACCCCATGTCACGACCGCGTTAAAACCCAAGCGAAATCAATCGCTCAGTAATACTGCGCAAGCGCAAACACCATGGCGTATTCTTTTATGCGACAGAACGTATATAGGTATATAGAAGAAGATAGTAAAATTTCGAGAGAAAAGAGCAAAAATTCCCGACGCCTTGCGCAATCGATAAAACGACCGGAAGTATAGATACATGAAAAGATACAAGGACGTACCAGGTCAAGATTTCAAAGTTTTACACCTGTAAACCTTGACCTCGTATAATCTTCTTTCTAAACAAGCCTTGACCTTACAATACTGAAATACTGCATAGTTTTAACAAACAGATTTGAGCAAGATTTTATACTTTCATCTTTGATATTAATTATCAGAACTGATTTTTCCAAAAGTTATTACTTAACAGGATAGTAAACACGCAAGAAGAAACCAACACCTTTATAAATTAAATTTTTGATTGACAGACAATGAAGAATAATGACAAGAAAAATAAGAAAGTTTCAGATCAACTTGGATTGATTTCTTATTAAAATTAACATTAATATAGAATATTATTATCGCGTGAAAGTGAATATTGTACTAATAAATAACGAAAAGAGTCACATATAATATAAATTTTTCATATCAGTTTTTTCCTTCATCAATATATTCCGACATCTAATTATATATCTCATTTACGAAAGAAATTGTTTTCATTAATTTGTAAATCTAACCAAAATTTTTTTCGATGCCATATATCCAATTATATTAATGGAAAAATTAAAAAAAAAAAAAAAAATAAAAAGAAAAAAATTATATATGAAGTTTCTAATGAAAGTATATAGCAATTAGAGCTTGGTATGTTTACGTAAAAACGTAGCAACGTAGGAATATTTAATCGAATAATGTTAAAAAAAAAGAAAATTGAAGAAATAGATAATGATCAAAATGAATTGTATAAAAATTTGTAAGTAGGAGAACTACTCACATTCTATAAGCGTTCAGCGTTTTTGACATATCTGTTCTACCCATCGGTAATGTTGGATTCTGTTGAACCTACCTAATCCGTGTACAAAAAAAATTTAACTTTCTACTATATCGATCTGTTTTTCGTTTCTTCGCGAACAGTCGCGACCGTATTGTCACTTTCAGTCAATCGAATTTGTCGTAAAAAAGTCATTTATTCCGTTTTTAATAGTACAAAAATAGAATCTGTACAATATACATATATATATATACACTACAGTGTCCCGCAATGTAATTTCTAAAGGGGGGCACCTCGCGGAATCGCGTTTAATTCTTTACTGAGGACTAACGTTTGGCTTCGCACCCTTTGCACAAAAGACCGACACAACGGGGGCGGAAGAGGGTGGAAAGATTGCGCATGCGCTTCGATTTCATGGGTGTTCCTATAGTTGCACAAAATACATGCAAGGATACCGGTATGTCTATACGAAATATACACGAGAAAATAAATGATGCGTTACTACATTAAGAAAAGCTTCATACTTAGTGTCGTTACGGTCTCATACTATGCAAATAAACGTCAGTCGGTCAGTAGGAATAACCGGAGGGTGCGTAAGGGTACGATGAATGAAGCTCCTAAGAGAAGGGTGTCACGCGTGTATGACACTTAACACTTTAAGAAGACGTGTATCTTTTATAATTTCTTTCACATGAATTCTTTACAAAATAAAATATGCATATTATATAAATTCTAAAAACAGAATTAATTTGAATTTAAATTTAAATTAAATCTTTCTTATTTCTCTCTTTATAACTTTTTTTTTAAATTAATAATTTTAAAATAAGCCGAAAAACAAACATAATTCATGAGATATTAATTTACAACATATAAACATATGCTGATTTAGAAAAATGACGATAGTTATTCTTAAATTAATTACCGCTAAATCGTGTATGTTTTAAAAGTTATCCCAGATCGGTAAAGAATATAAGTACATAGAGTGCTAGTTTTCGCTATCTTTTTCGCTTCAAGGAGAACAAAGACAGACGATAACCGATGACTCACAGCATGACGACAGAACATTACAAGTGCTGTACCATGTGCACGCATTCGTAGAAAAGTTTACTATATGCAACTATGTCTATTTAACACAACATTGCTTTCACAAATTTAATTGGACTAAGCTATAAAGAATATATTAGAGTATTAAATATTTCCAAAATCTTCTTCGTTCTATCGAAACGAATTTTTTTTTTTAACTATGCGCATTATTAAAAATTTTTTTTTATAAAATCTTCATTTACGTGAATAAAGATATAAAAATATATTATATATAATAAAATAGAAAAATATTTACGAAAATAATAATATCACAATTGATTATATAATTTTCGTAAATAATATCTTACGTATTTATGACGTATATAAATCGATAACATTGAGAAAACCACGTGCGTGAGTATTTGATATAAAACAAAATAAACAATATATATATCATAAGTTTAATATAATTATCTTATATTATAAAATATATCTTATATCTTTAAAAAATAAAAACATAGTAATAATTTTTAAAAATACAAAATATAAATTTTATAGCATTAACAACAAAATCTATTTTTATGATATATTTGCTATTTTATATAACATTGTAAATTAAACAAAGAAAACTCAACGAATAAAATTTTGGATGGAATTTTCGAAAGTATGACAGAAAAGGGTCAATGATAGTATGAATAAATATAATAAACTTTTCAATCGCAAATGGTTCTGAATACGTGAAACAATTGAAAATCCATATTAGTAGAGAGTAACGGCTAAATCATTGATTAAAATTCATATCATGTAACAATTGCATATTCGTTTCAAGTTTGCATATAGAATGAATTGTGATGACAATTTATAGAACACTATAATTATATATATTAAAAATACGTTATACAAATTCTTAAAATATTTGAATAAATAATTTAATTATCATTGTAATTTTTTAGAGGTTAGGAATTTGGGATTCATAATAATTGAATATCCATTCATTATTTTTAAACATTTTTAAAGAATATATACTTAAAAATAATTATAAGACAAAAGGATATTTACAAATAAAAATTATTTAATTAGAAAAATTAATATTTTATTTTTATAATCTTATTTCCATTTATTTGAGAAATTGTTTAGCATTGCTTATCTGCATATATGTATTTATATACTAAAATATGCATAACAATATACCTAATAGAATATTAACATCATGAAATTTTTCTTAATAGATAGAATTTTTTTAGCAAATTAGTGAAAATTTAATGAAACGCGCTCCTTTCTAAATGTATTAGAATAGAGGTAATTATCATTCTAATCATCGTCATGGTCACTGATTTTCTGTCATGGTTTCGCAGAATCTTACGGAAATTAAAATGATTTACTTCCGGCTATAATCACGTATCGAAGGTGTGGCAATTTAAAACTGAACGGACCAATTACTCTCCATTTGTATAAGCACGAAGAAAAAGATGTTTAAAAAGTCACGACAATCGAGAACTTACCTTTGTGAACGGTCCACGCAGGAATTCTCGTCTTTTCAGTGTATCATCCCACTTCTTTAAAGATATTTCGATATATACGTTGAAAACGAACCTTTAAGAGAATTTTTTTACAATAAACATATACATTTTTACAAACTTAGCTTGTACAATATTTTATAATTTATACGACAAGTATATAATGATTCGATAGCAAAGATAATGTTGAATCGAACGTTGAAAAAAACGATTTTCACTCACCGGTCTCAGCCACAAATTCACTGTGAAATAATATTCGCGATACGAAAGATTATTGATCGAAGTTTTGTTTAAAAATTGTTTTCACCGATTAAAAGAAACACGAAAAAAGAGACACTAAATTTTATTTCTGCACGTTTGATGACAGAATAAGATGGCGTGAACCGTGCAAGTTAATAAAAGTATGATAACCACATATTCCACGATTCGGATACCGAATAAACAAGTATAGAGTGTAATTTACACTCTTATAATATTAAAGATTTCCGTTAAATTACGTACGAATAAAAAATACGTTCGTTAAAATGAATAAATTGACGACAATATTTCCAGAATGTAAGTCAATCTTCAGTCGATTGTAAAAGCGCGACTGAAGCGACTCTAAGTGATCGCAGCGCCAATCATTGGAATTTTCGAAAACTTAGGCTGATTTCTATGAAATATATCATGTTTTAAAATAAAATATAATATAAACTATCAATATAACAAAATAATTAAATATATTATCATAAATGAAACACAAAATAAATGTAACATTCAATATATTTTTTTGATCGACATTATGAAAATATTAAGATTTTTTTATTATTTTAATGTTATTTTCAATGTATCAATTCTGCTTAAAATAAGATCACAATATATTCTTAATAAATATTTAAAAATATTAAAACTTAAATCAAATTAGTAATAAATAATTGCAATTAAAATTAAATTTCAATAAAAATTACAAAATAAGTAAAAAAAATATTTTATATCATTTTATATTATAAATGTATATAAAATAATGCATTTTATACAGAATTTTTTATTTTTATAAATTAAAACAATTTAAAAATATATTTAATATGTTTATAATAATATCTTTATAAATATGTTTCGTGAAATCATCGTCTTATGTAGTTAAAAATATAATAAAAAAAATTTTATTTTAAAGATTCAGATATATTATGAAAAAAAACGTTAGAAATATATTCAATTTGTATTCTATATCTCTAATTGAATATATTATGTACAAAATATAGATAAAGGTAAGAAATATTAGAAAAATATAAAATAAAAATATAAAATAAAAATAGAGTAAAAATTATGAAATTAGCATCATTTCCAATAATAATTAATAGTCATTAATAAGATAGATAGAATAGATAGAATAGCATATATAATGGAAAGTATAAATAATGGAAAGAATAGCAAATAATAGAAGAATAAAAATAACGTAAAAATTGAAAATCTCTGTGTGCCATCTCTCGAGTGCTTTTAGAAAAGATTCTTTGAAAAGATGTATTTCACACTCAAGAGATGACGCTTATGGTTCATTTTTATTTTCTCTCATCTCTCTCTCTTTATTTTTTGTGTTTCATTTGCGGCACACTAAAAATGGCGTTGATTCTACAATTTTTATCTTATCTTTATTCTTTCTCACTATTTGCTATGCTTAAATAAATTCTATAGTTATTGACGCATGATCACAGATACGCAAGACACAGAATATTAATTGAATGTATTTTCAATTTTTTTCTTCCATTAAATATTTTAAATTTATGTTTTCAATAATTCGTAGTTTTTTATCGCTAAGAATTTTGTTATATCTATAGATTATGAATAATATTCATATAATAATTTATTTATTAGTATTAAATAATCATAATGTTATAACATCTATTTAAAAATATTTATAATTGAAATTCTAATTCATAATATGCGCAATATTTTTATATAAATCATTGATGAATTATATCAAAAGAAAAAAAATTAAATATCCAAAATCTGTTATTTATAATATCTATTTTTTAATCATTGTTTATATATTCATAATTCAGAAAATAAATAAATCATAAAAATACTTTAGAAATAAAAAAAACGATATATTGCGGTAAACCATATTTATTTGAATAATTATTATTTGAATAGTAAATAGATACAATAGAGAACGCTTTTAGCAGGCCAACTTCCCAATAACGGCAGAGAACTATCAATATTTTATTTCTTCTAAAATAGATGCATATCAATGTATAGAAGCATCTGTTTTTTTTTAAATCTCTCAATAATTAATTAGGAATAATGTATAGGTAATTCGTAATCGCCTTATTAAAAACAATTAAAAGTGTTACGGTACAGATAAATATTGCTAACTTGGGAACAGTTAAAATTTCTCATATATATATAATGGCATTCATAATCACTTCTTGGCCTAAAATAACAAAATGCTATATTATAATACATTGCATTGCGACTCTTTGTATCGTGTGAGAAATAATCGTTCGTCATCATTTATCGGACATATTTTTTCTATTCTTCTTCTTCTTCTTCTATTTTTTATGTCCGACTACTGAGCATCTTTTTAAATGGCATCAATATCAAAATCATCTTCGTCATCCGAGTCTTCATTGACTACAGCAGGCTTCTGCATAGGGGGTGACTCTTGTGGTTTTAGTGATTGTTTGGCTCTATCGTCGTATTCAATCTATTATAATAAAAAGTAAATAAAGAAAGAAATTAATTATTATAATTTGAGATTATGGAAAATATCAAAGTATAATTAAAAAGCAAACACTTACCTCTAAATCATCGTCTTCTTCTTCTGGTTCAGAATCCTCTTCTTCTGCTTCTTGTAACCAAGTTAAAAATGGTGCAGCTTTATCGTGAATTTCTTGGGATAAATCTTTTGATACGTATTTTTTAGTCACTTTGTTTGACCATTCGAATAATGCTTTTTCTTCCAAAATATCAGCATCGTAAAAGAGCTAGAACAATAAGAATTATTATTAATTTTTCATTTAAAAATATAATAATAATAACGACTAATGAATATATCAATAATTTGTTTTGTACCTTTAAAATACCAGGTACTTTCGGCATCAAAGCATCTTTATGCAGCGCTATTACTTGTTCAATTCCTCTAATTAAATATTTCTGCGCTTTAATATCATCATGGGTAAAACGAAGGAGAAGTACTCGATACTTTTTAGCTTGAGCAGCAATATTTTGATCGAAGAGTAGTTCGGCCAGAATCAATGGCGCTTTTGTCTTGATTTCCAGACGTTCGGCCTCTGTGATCAGCTCTTTATGATTATCCAATTGCCCAGCGTCGCGACGACATTTAACTAATTTATAAAACATGTCCATCCTCTCTTTTTCAGTCTTGTCAAGATCATCGCTGATGGTCATTCCTTTTGCCCCGTCTGTCAAGTCCTGTAGACGAGCTCTGACTGCCTCCTCTGACACGTCAACTGCCCAATTATCATCATCTCCGTTCTCGTCCGCCATTTTTTCAGGAGCCTCGACTACGATATCGGTGGTATTGGTATCGTTTTCCGGAGAACCAGATCGATCGCCATTAGCAGTAGCAGTGGTTGTAGTGGTAGTTGTTTCACCATTCGCACGTTTTGAACGTTTCCCACGTTTACCTTCAGTTAAAGAACTACCTTGAACAGCAGGATTCAAGCTCGGTGGGTTCTTTAGAATGTAAGTGTTCAATTTATGATTACTTTCCAATAGTCCGTGATAGCCACATGCTTTGCATCCCTGTGAAATAGTCCCTTTTTTCGAACTGACCATCAATTCGGTCTCAGGATTATCGCAAGCCGGGCATAATACATATTTGCGAATGAATCCATCCAAAAGATCTTGCAATTTTGTAGCATCGTGCGAACCATTTACTATAAATCTTTCATTTTTGAAATCAAATTGAGTTTGTGCTCCGAGCTCGCAACCAAAGTACTTAGTAGGATAGGTGGCAGGTCTTCCAATCGCTTTCGCGACATCAACCATATTCACGATCACAGTTTTGATACCATTTCCCTTGCCTTCTACTTTGGCTTGAATCCGTGGCATTTTATAGCGATAAAACGCATCGCTGACATTACGATTTACGTTGACACTCCCCATGGTGACTGATATTTCCACTTTTTGCTTCTTGCTAAATTAATATCCCCTCCAAGCGACAATAGCAATTTCTGACGAGACGTCGTTGTGAAAACGAGTTGTTGGCAAATGGTTGGTGATGCAAGCGTCGAATTGTCGAAAGCTACCAAGCTTTTTCTGGTCGATCACTCTCGTTCTCTCTGGATTCTATTGGCCCCTATCTTTCTATCGTTCAAGTAGGTAACGTCTTCGTCCTCGTCCTTCTGGATCTACTTTCCACGTTTCCCAGCGGCAGTTTGATTGCTGTGCAGCGACGTTGCCAGGCAATGGCTACCCGATGGTAGCTCGTTACGTGTCGAGTCAGGGTGATTTTCGTTGTCTGCGGTAACGTATGCCGCACTATCCGTTGACACCAGTCACGTTTCTCTGAACGGCTGTAGCTTCCGATGCCTATTACTAAAAATTAAAAAATATATATAATCCATCTTTTTCTTTTTTTCTTTATTCTTAAATACAAAATTTTCTAATCTAAATGTAAAATATATATAAACAGGATAAAAAATATATTCCATTGGACAATTTGATGTCAACCTGGAAAATTTTGAGGTCCTGTGCTTAGGCAGGACTAGATGATTCAGAAATCGTTGGGTAGTATCTTGATGCAAATATTGCCTCGGTTTGGTGGGCAGAGGGGGATAGTCTTCAATGATCATACACGCTGCCTGTCCGTTGCTTGTGCCCCTAAGAAAGCCTGGGTACCAGGTTGGTGTGGTTAACTCACAAGTGGCTCGTAACGAACGATTAGACCGGTCGTAAGTGATGATGTTGCCGTTTAGAAATCGCTTGGACAACGTCCTACTACCGCCGCCTTTGCTGTACACCGATCCTTTCCCTCTGGATGATATCCTGGATGTTTCTGGAAAGAGAAAA
>NW_006263556.1:121612-126190 GCF_000469605.1 Apis dorsata | reverse complement strand
AAAAAAAAAAAAAAAGAAAAAAACAAAAAAAAAAAAAAAGATGAAACAACGATCGAAATTCATCGATTCCAATTCATCGATTCACATACGAAACAACTAGTAAAATAACTTGAACGTAATAATTCAAAGGACTTAAAGATATTATTAAAAGATACATATATATATATATACCTAATAAAAAAGTTGTTGACCATCTAAAATAAAAGATTAATAATCCAAGAGATTTACCTCCCTATCATCAAAGACCATCAACAACGAACCTACATTCAATGAACCCAATCATCTCAATTCGAAGAAGACGTGGGACGCCTCGTAGACATCGAGACCCGTTTTACACTTTACGATCATAGATGAGAAATTTTTTTTCTTTTCAGGAACAGTTTTCTTCTTGTCCATCCGCGTACGAGGAACAGAGATGATTGAAGTGTCAGGCCTGCTAAAATCGTTCGCAAAATAGAAGCATCGGGAAATGATTTTCAGCATATGGCTTGTGAATCATTTGTGCATTGATTTGTTCGTCAATCGTTCGTGAATTTTGCCCGGTGTGTTAATATCATTTAGCTTGTGATGATTTAACGATCGTCCAGCCGATGCTCGGAGGTGATCGACCATGCGAAAATCATGATAGCGAAAGTCACACGCGGACTTGGTCTGCCGAAGAGAAACGTCTCGAGGTATCACTACCGGAAACGACGTCACGAAGATTCTTCGATGAGCATCATCGATCAGAAATGGAACAATCGAACGGCGGAAGGTGATAAAAGACGATTGAGGATGACGGGAAGTCGATCCACTCGTCTGTGCTTTTCCTCCTTCTCGGCTTGTTGCTCAACCATATTTAGATTTCGATACAAATCGTAGTATCATATTCGTATAAACATTCGAATCTAAAATCTTATTTCTTGATAAATCGAGTCAAGTTTATTATTCATCGAAATAATAAAATGATAATCATCGTTATAACTTTACGCTAGTCATTCATCGATGAGACGAATATTTATATCGCGTAAATAAAATTAAAATTTCTCTGAGATATGTAGATGTATATACATATTAATAGGATTCTCTTATTAAATTATTTACGTGATCACGATTGTATTTCAGATATTAGAATTACAACGACAAACGTGTGTTGATATGTTACGTAAATCTTCGTTTCGATTAATCATTTTTTTCATACGGTCTAATTAAACATGATTTGATCCCAACATCTAATATTAAAATTAAATTTATCTCCCTTCGATTTTTTTGGTAAAATTTCTTTCGTGTCAAAAATTAAGAAAATTAACAAAGTAAAAATTTTGTATATAATTATATAAGCAATTCTCGAATTTCATTACTGCGTGACGTTGTAATATTTCTACGCGAATACGTTTTCGCAAGATTCGACAAAAAATAATTGCGGTTGCTTATTAGCTATAATGATCGAAGCGATCATTCTCGATACGAAGCCAAACAAGGCTTCCGTGGAAACACTTCCGGTTATACACACGTCCGATGCAAACAATACGGAATATAATGCATCGATCAAAGTCATCCTTTCGAAATCATAGAAAAATATATATACGTTTTTAAAAACATACACGAAACGGAGAATATTTCAGAAGAAGC
The DNA here is from genome assembly GCF_000469605.1 of Apis dorsata. Taxonomy (NCBI): domain Eukaryota; kingdom Metazoa; phylum Arthropoda; class Insecta; order Hymenoptera; family Apidae; genus Apis; species Apis dorsata. Next base: position 124,579 of record NW_006263556.1, on the reverse strand, counting down.
GATGGCTGAAATTATTTTATCTGTACATTTTGAAGCGAATTCGCGCGGCGAATGAATTGGATAAAAAATTTTGTGAAATAATATTACGAAATATCATGAAATAGTGTCGAATGTTCAGAAAAGAAAGAGAGAGAGAAAAAAAAATCAATTTAAGTTTGGAAGAACAATAAGAGAGGGGATTGCGAACATTTCACAAAAGTCAACGACGCCGAGTAAAGTTATTTTACCCGTGCACGCTCCAATTGCGGAACAACGTAGCGCAGCAATTTAGAATGAAACCTTTTATTTCATATCACAATCACAGCAAATTAATTCTCGCGTTGATTATGCTTTCCTTCGCTTCAAAACGAATTCGTGATTTCGCGGACGAATTATCGCAGCTTTCGTCGTATTTCCATTTCGTAATTATTTCCTCTTCTGATTGTCGTTTATTTTTAAATTATCCATTTAAAAACTATAATCATAAATTTATATTTTTACGTCCTAAATTTGTATAGATTAGAAGAATATTTGAAGGAATAATAATAACAACAACAAGATAAAGGTGAAAAAACGGGGGAAAGAAAAAAATAAATAAATGAATTAAATTGCGATAAAAATCGAATAATATCTTTCCGAGATTTTATCGAATCAAACGAGGTTGCATTTCGATGGATCAAAGAAATATAAAATTATCTTATTATGTAAAAACATAACATGATCCATCATATAGATACGTCAGCTATATATTTGTGTAAAGATAGTTGATTGATTCGTATCAATCACTTCGATTGAACAGATAAGATAAAGTAAAGAGTACATATCGCTCGAATATCGAATTTTTCGTAATATAAAACATTTTATTTGATGAAAAAACACCATTACAATTTTTCTTAACGAACGATTTTCGTAGAGAAAAATATCATTGTTAATCAATTCCTATATGTCATTACGTTTTATTCTTTGCAATTTTCATAAAAATCGAACAAATATCGCGTATACGCGAAACAATTTAATTGTCGAAGATATAAAGAACGGATTGAAAATGAAAATGAAAAAAAATGAAAGTTCAAGTATCGATAATTAATCGATAATTAACTTTCCAATATCAAAACACGATAATAAAATTTTTTATTATTTAAATTAAAAAAATTAGTAGATTAGTAAATTGTGTCGCAGTTTAAGAAGATTAAAAAAAATATTCGTCCATAAAAATTCAAAATTCCTTGGGAATTGATTATTATTCTCCCACACTTTATCAACGTCTTCCTTTAAAATATTCATATTCTCGCGTGTATATCGAGCGATCCGACATAACAATGGCTTAGAATTCTAACCGCATTATTTCATATCGATAGCCGTTTTTTCGATATGTTGGTCGATTATTAAACGAGTTTTTTTCCCCCCTCCCAAAAGGAGAATTCCCCGTGGTATGATGGATCAACCGTTCGAAATTACTCACGTAATGGCATAATTTTATTTATATGTTAATAATTGCCCGGTGAAAAAAAAAATTGGTTGTCGTACAGTAACGAACGGTATTCGCGTAATTAAATTTTCCATGGATTCTCAAGAATGTTAATGAAACGACGACTAACCCGTTTTCTCGTGAAATAACTGGAATTACGTGCGGTGAAGTTCCACCATAATTGAGTAAAAAAAAAATGTGCTTATAAATGGAATTTAAATATATACAGGATTTTATCGTAGCTTTTTACGTTCGATTTACGCGAAATTCATACCAAAAAAAAATAAAGAGAAACCGGAAAACGTAAGAGAAATTGTTCAAACGGGATATCGCGTTCACTCACTTCCTTCTTCCATTTGCATTCCTATACAATTGTTTATATCATAGATTTATCAATTGACAAATCAAGAAACATCGAATAAAAATATTCGAATTCGTTGTATTCATATTTATAATAAACTTAAAACTCGCGTGCGAGTTTCTTGGACTCTCGTAGATTTTCCTGAGGAATTAAATAACGATCTTTTAAAGTTTCCAACTTCCACAAGATCGTTCGAAAACTAGGAAGAATTTACTAATTCGTAGCGAAGTTGAATCGAGACTTCTTTCTCCGTTGGAATTATTACGTAAAACTTCTTCGATTATTTTACACAACGAAGATGAAACGTAATATCCGTGTATAGGTCGTGATATTCCCATGAATGCAACGGAAAACGTGTACTTTACATTTCCATTACGATGAGATAAGATTGAAATTTTTAACGATAACGATGCACGGAACGACAATTAAGATAACGATCCGAATAAGACAGTCGAACGTACGAAGTTTGGTATTCCAGATTCGAGAAAGCAGGGAGTGTAGTTTGTCACGTTGCATCGTGTCACAGAGTGCGCAAAGAGGTCACGTCAATGCACGTTACGCTACTCATGGAGCAAACAGAGGAGAAGAGAAGGGGCTCTCTCGCGGAAGATTCTCGATGAATGGAAACCGACCGCGACAGTGATTAACGGTGGTAATCGTAATTGCGTCGCTGATTCGAAAATAACAAGTTCTTCGTCACGACGTTCAACTTTATCGTGATTTGAAGAAAGGATTGAAGTGGTCGGGGGATCGAAGCGCAGTTAGATACTTATAAATGAATTTTATCAATTTTGAAAAACTCTTAAACGAATACAACTGCTACCAGAATCACTTTTACAGAAACTTCTAGAAATTGTTGATAGTAAAGAAGATGGCGATATTCAAGACGTTCGCAAGAGGAATCTAATCCATTTTCTAGAATCTTTCAAGATTACTTACTTGACGCAAGGTACATCGGAGAATGTGTACGACACGATGCGCAAACAGGCCACGCCAACGAACAATAGCACATTTCAAGAGATCCCAGATCAATGAACAAAAAGCTAAGGGCAAAAATGGTAATAATTACGACTTCTTGCCTCGAAACACTCGTGTCACGCGTCTCAGATACCAACCCCGTTTTTCTCTCGCATCCACCTCGAACCAACCGATCACCATA
>NW_006263556.1:120911-121384 GCF_000469605.1 Apis dorsata | reverse complement strand
CGAGTAGAAAAATTGGTGTATCCTAAGAATGATGGAGTGGAGGAGGGTATGCAAGGAAGCAAGCTAATCCCAAGGAAGGAGTATCGAGCGGTTGCGGAGGCGTATTCGATGACCCGAAGGATCTTTACCTGCTCGGTACAGACGCATAAGTCGTGATTTGCGACCGTGGTTGCAACTGCTGGTGGTCGGGTCGTCCCTACGTCTTCTTCCTCGAGGCTCTCGCCGGAGGCAGCGAGAGTTTAGATCGAGGAAGAGTCTAACTGGCCGGTTCCGCTCGGTTGCCGAGAAAAACGCGTCGAATCCCTGCTCGCGTTGCGAAGTCGGCCGCCTATTTTATCGTTACGGTGCCGAGACGACGATCGTTCTTATTATTATTATATTATTTATGTTTATTATTACGAGCAAAGGTGGAGTTGGAACACGCGTTGGACACTCGGTTACTCGGCGGACAACGAACAACGACGACGACGACG
>NW_006263556.1:118402-120801 GCF_000469605.1 Apis dorsata | reverse complement strand
GCGTGTTGGACGGGTGCTGTGTGCCGGCTGGCGTAACTCTCGAGTCCTCCTCGTCGTACGCGCTCGCTCGCTCGCTCGCTCACCCGGATCGGGCTGGCGAACCGCGCACGCGTCCACCAACCGAGGATACGCCGCATATTGATCGGAACTTGGCCCGATCCGACCAGCAATTTCTCTCACGATTACGAACAGAAGGCAAGGTCACACCTCGCCGCTGTCCTCCGCGCACAACACGAGAGAGAGAAACACACTCGCCCAACTTCCGGGAGTTCCCTTCCGTACGTTGAACCGTGGCCACAGCGATGCCCATCGCTCGATCGGGATACGCGCTGCTACGCTTTTCACCCGTCGCGAACGGGTTTCACGATTTTCGAGCTATCGGTTTGCGAAGCACAGTGATTGTGAGAATCGGTGCATCGATCGGGTTTTTGTGGGGTTATTGTTGGTTAAGGAGGTCGGCATTGGCAATCGATTGGATATCGCAGTTTTGGTCGGGAACAATATTGATTTGAAGTTTGACTTTCAGGCGAAGAATTATATGTATATTTTTCGTTGTAATCGTAAAGCATTTTTCAAATATAATTTTTCCGTAATAAACGTTAAATTAGAAATCACACTCAAAAACAATTTAAAAGGCAAGAAAATGCGAGACTTAATTTATAAAGAATATTAAATTGATAAATCGAATAATGTAATTATTTCCTTACTTACTCTACAATGTCGCTAATAACTCTCTAGAAATTGACGCGATATAAAATCCAAAAAAAAAAAAATTCATTAAGTTACATTGAATTTAATTACCGAGAGCATCGTGCACTGCATTTTCAAAAATAGGAAAAAAACGTTAACCGTTTGATTGAAAGCTATAATTAAAAAATTATTAGTTAACTGCGCTAGCGGTAGTTTCTGAATTTCAAAAGGAAAATCAGGTTATCTACCGTGGAAAAAAGAAAAACACGAGCAAAAGAAAAATGATTCGATTAATTTGCATATTCATTGCATAACGGATTCAGGAAAATATATTACGAGTGCGTGTGTTGAGAATACGAAGTTCTCTCTACAAATCGCGTTGGATTCGTCTTATCTTTGATGGGAAAAATTAATAAAAAAAATCATTGAAATTTATCATTATCTATGAAAAATCCTGTTCATTATCGAGAAATCATGAAAATTGGAAAATGAAAACGATAAGATAAAGAGATTCTTGAAAATTTTCATTATCGAGTCCCTAGAATGGACTCCCACGGAATGAAAGGTGCCGCATATTATAGAGCGAACGGCTAATATGCATTATGCATTTTCTGGTCACGATCGATCTTTCGAGGATTGGAAGTTTCGGGCAAGGCTAGATCGGCTACACAACATGTGTCGCGCAAAGACACATTGCAACCGAGACAGATTCGTGGCGATAAAACATGGCATGCAAACTCCTTATGCAAATGTCGTTTCCTTCGACCTGCAACCACGAAATCGTTTCATTATGATGCAGTTATATCGCAAGTGCACGCATGTGAGTTTAGATGTACGACACGTGACTCATGTCGAAAACATGTAAATGACGAATTAATCGAAATGACAAAGAGGAGGAGGAGGAAGTAAAAACTTTATCGAGAAGGTGGAAAAGTCGTGAAAAGAAGATGTAAAAAAAAAAAATTGATGTAACGATTCTTTCGCAAGGGGATAATAGAGCTTAAAGAAAACCAACTGTGCCTTCGATACTTTAGACGGATAATGCGATTAATCATTGAACGTTTATTGATATCGTCATTTGATTTTTAATTTAAAAAAGAGAAAAAAAAAGTTTTAAATTTTGCCAAATTTGAAATTGAAAATTAAATCGTGTTTACAAAGAGTTAATACAGATTACTTTCATCCCTTGATAATTGTAATTTGTTATGTACGTACCGATCGTATAAACGTAAATATTAATTCGTAAACTCCAGTTTGCGGTACAATTGCGATACAGTTTGCATGTTATTCTATGCGTATTAAATAGTATTCAGCGATAATATCGTGAATTGTGTAACTTTGTATTTACAAAGTGATCCATGTAAAATCATACATACATATATATATATATATAAAGATTCGTGTAAAGTGGATCACAAACTAATATCTATATAGAATAAATTATATTGTGTATCGTGAATGTAATAATATGAGATAATCCATATAAGACGGATTATATAGTATTATTTTATTCGTAGACTGAATTGTGTAATATATCGTGTGTATACATGATTCATATATAGGGTTACATTGAATAAGATGATTCATATAAAGGAAATTGCAATATTATTCTGTGTCCACAAAATAAATGACAAAATACATTTGGCGTATAAAGTTTAAGTCGTATCAGATATCCTGTTTTTACGGGATGAATCAAATATCGTGATTCG
>NW_006263556.1:112256-118124 GCF_000469605.1 Apis dorsata | reverse complement strand
AAAAAGGAACTATCGATTCGACACAAAAAAAAAAAAAAAAAAATCGTTCGACACAAGCAAATGAAATTTTTTGAGAGAAAATCAATCGTTGGAAGTGAGGACGTTAAGGACACAGGAAGTAGAGGGAAGGTGGAAATTGCATCGATCGAGTAACTATCATTTCGAGCATTTCCAAAATGACGCAACGAAACATAGCTCTATGCTAATTCTCACGTCCACACGGAACTTCCGGTGTGGATACAGTGTGTGAACTATTTTTGCACAGCGTGCTATAGCCTGAGGCAAGGTCAGACTTTCCGTTTCTTTCTCGCGATTCTAACATTAGAATCCAACTTATTAATCATCTTTGCATATCGAGTTTCATATTTTTGAATTTCGATATTTTGTAAATCAAAATTTCATCGGTATTTGTCAGTTACGAAATATAATTTATCGTGTCTATTAACGAGGGACAGAAAATGTACAGTAATTGAAAATTGACATTTACGAGTGTTCGTCTGACACCCGTGTGTTTAAAATATCGTGACATAATTTATAGATACACAAATCACTCGAATCTCTTCAATTGTTATGTATTTCTCACATAACGTAATTTTTTTTTTAGCTTAAATTAGCTTAAAAACCGCTTCGTTTAAAAATTGAATAAAATATGAAAATTTCTCAAACGTTTTCTTCGTTTTTTCACCGCTTTTGCTTGACATAATAACCGTTATTACGTATATAATTACCGCAAAACTTAAATCTGATGCAAATCTTTTGCAATATTGCTCGAATAAAATTTGCATGCCGGAATAAGCAACGTTCTTTTGCACGAGAAAATCTCTCGTGCATCATTAAGTATGCACTCGATTAAAAATCAACGAAGAAAAAAAGAGTAAGATCATAAAAGAAAATGTTAAATTTAAAAAATTATAACGAAAAAAAGAGAAAAAAGTTGGACAAATTCTTTTTTTTTTTCTTTCGAAATTTTAATATAACGAGATTGAAAATAACATTATTATGTACAATTTCTTTTTAACTGGACAGACCAACTGAGTCACGGTCAAGAACTTAAAAAAAACAAACGAAAGGAGAGGACAAGTTTTACGAGTTTACTCTAGTACAAGACGTATCAATTTTATATTCGTAACTCGGGTTACATGCCATGTTTTACCATCAAAACTTGAGCGATATTCAAGTTTTTTATTTGGATATTTAAATATCTCTGATATAATGCGAATATATTTAATTATAATACAAAAATTTCAAAGAATTCAAATACCAATATGAGGAAGACTGAAAAACTTGAATTCATAAGTTAAAAATTTAAAGATAGTATTAAAAAACAGAATGAGGGGAAAACGGAAATGGAACGATGTGATAGCATAGAATAAGATCGAATCAATTACAGTGGGTAACGCGAGAAGGGAGAACAATGCGAATTCGAAGCGCAAGAAAATTCCTGCGAGCGATTAATGACGATCTTGAGGATCGTATTATACGAACTTGACACACGAAAACGGTTGTATGTAACGAGTCGATCAAGATCGATTCTAATCGTAAAGTTTCGAAAGACTGAAAAATTTTCACTACCGACTTTCACTCGTCGTAAGAACATTTCATATGCAAAAGAATGAAATAAACATCTGTCTGGCGAATCTTACACCTTATAGATCAAATTGTTCATGATTAGATAGGCGAAATATAACATAAATTATATATAATTATATATAAATTAATATTAAATTGGAAAAATTTTTATTTAATTTCTCTATATATCGGATTTCGAAATAATAAATAATCTCAAATAATAAATTTCGAACATTCAACAAAAGAAGACGAATCATCTCGCTCGATTGAATTAAGCGGAATACACATTCGACAAGCTGTTCGATAAACGGCCTAATTATCTACTCGTCGATCCTCGATGACCGCTTCCCTTTGAGTGGAAGTCGTTCTCACCGATTTTCCAGAGATTCTCGAACAGGATTGTACGATTCACGAGATTATTGAACTCAAATCGATAAGAAAATAAGATTATCAACATCACAATTTTGGCTATGCATAGATTTATTATGCATTATACGAATCGATATAATGAATTGAATTTAATCGAGCGAAAAAATGTTAAGAGCGATAAATTATTCTCTTTTTCCTTACTTTATTGAGTTTAAACAATTCAGTTAAACAAAAGGAAATCGGCTTCGATATCGAAGCATCGTTTGAGAACCATTGACGCACCGAGAGAAACTGATTAAGAGGTATTATTTTGCATCGCTATCGAATAACTATGCAAGCTTACAGGTCACAACAGGCCATCTTAAGCCACAGATAAATGGAAAAAATAAGGCGAACGTATACGAAGGGAGCGAAAGGTCGGATTACTACGGACTCTGTTCGAGGAATCTCTTTCGAAACCAAGAGTTTCGTGTTCTGATGATCGAATACTATATAACGCTGGAACAAAGTAGTACCGTACATATGAGACACATTTTTCTCATATATGAAGAAAGAATGAAAAATGAAATAAAATCAATAATTTAATTTTATCGATAAAATATAAAATAAAATATAAAATATATGAATTTATTTCTTTCTTCTTTTTCTATTTCTAATTTTTAAATATAGATTAAGTATATTCTTTCAATTTAAAAAAAAAAAATTAAAACTAATTTCGATTATAGATTAATATCAACATCTTTTTTATATCTACTAATAATATTAGAATCAAAATCATTTCTCGTGAATAATATACAATATATATGAAGCAAAACAATATAAATATATTAGAAAATAGATATTAATAATATTATTTTTCCTAAATCTATCTTTCTAAAGAATAACATTTTAATTTCATGTTTATTCACTTTTATTTATTGTGAAAATAAAATGAAATTAAATAAAAATAAAATAAGAATAAAATAAAAATAAAATTTTTAAATCAATAGAATGAATATTTTTTGAGAAAAAAAGAATAAATATTTTTCGAGAAAAGATGATTTGCATGGTTGTTTATTATAATGTAGCTTGTTTTTTATTGAAACGATTTCATTTAATTCATAATTCAATTAGTTAAAAATATACAAGTTCAATGTTTAAAATAGAATTCAGAAAATATAAAATATTTATCCAAACAAAGTAAAATTGAAACGGTCAATTTAAATCTAAATCAAGTCAAAGTGACATCAAAATGTAAATATTATTAGAAAAGAGTAAATATCAAATTAAATATTAACTTTCTATTTTTACACCATGTTGATTTCGAATGAATAATATATTGAAATATCAAAAAAAATATGCATTCAACAAAATGATTTTATAATAATGTTTTTCTTCATAGATACAATTTTTTATATTTTCATGTATAAGAAATGAAGATTACCTAAAAAAAATTATATTTATATTTTAGAGATTATTCTTCTAAATTTTTCAACAGAAATTATTTAAATGTCGATAATCTATATGTTATAAATAATCTAATATTATAAGATTTTTTAAAAAATTGTGATTATATCTTATAGTAAATTATTTTTTTTTTTCAATTCAAAAATAATAAAAAATTTTTTATTGAATGTATAATAATCAACACAAAAAAACTTTTTGAATTTTATAATACTATATATTTTACAGGAATATAATGTGAATGTTGTAATCATTACCTATTTTTCAATTACAAAAAATTGAAATAGAAAATATTTAAATAAGCATCATTGTAGATAAAAATGTCTTCTTAGACTACTTAAATCTGAATAACGTATGGAATTGAAAAAAAAAAAATTATCTATAACCAACAAAAAAAGATAAGAATAATATCAAAATGATAAATTTTAACATATGTTTTTTATCTAATATCCTATATTTTATCAAAAAATTTTAAATAGGAATATTTAATTAATGATATTTACAATAAAAAAAATATATGAATTACATTTACAAAAGAATAAAAAATTTCTTCGATAATTCTTATCAATAAAAAAATTCTTGTCAATAAAAAGAAATGAATGCTGTAACCTGATAATTTATATAGCTTTTCCAATCTATTTTAAGAAATCATTCGCTATATACTTCATCAAATCTCGATCGGTAAACATTCGATGCAAAGGCACAAAAATTATGATTTTATATCGAATGAACATGGTCGATCGTGATAAGTGTACAAAGCATATGGATATTCAACATTACAAATTCATTACAAACAGCAACGTATGTTCAGCTTGAATCAATATTAACATATTGCACTATAGTGGAAAATTTTTAATCGAGTTGAACTCATAAAAAATACATAACATTATTTTTATCATAATACTTAAATCAAGACATTTTTAAAATATACTGGTTAATTTAAAAAATAATATTTTTTGTAGAATAATTTATTATAATTTTTAATCAGTAAATGACGTTGCATTTTATAAATTACGTAAGAATAAAATGTGCAAATAAAAAATACGAGAAATAAAATTTAAAATTTAGATATAATTTTAATTTAACTACTTTCAAAAATTAAATGTTACAAAAATTAAATTTAGTTATATTTAGATTTTTCGATGATATATTTTTTAGATTTCGTTCATTTGTTTCTATAACCACTAAAAAGTAAAAAATGATTCATCAGAATATTACATTATACGCAAGTTATCGCAATCTCATAGTTTACTCAACGAGGAAACCATCCGTTTCGGTGTGTTCAATAATTCGGTAAGCAATATCGATTCAACATTACGTTATTGGACATGAAAAATAATGCAACTAGGAAAAGACAAAGAAAAAAAGATGGTATGGCATATATTCGTGAAAGAAGATATAAAAACAAAAAAGATACACGAAAACGTTAATTTCCGTAGAACATAAATTGCTCATGAATCGAGCACGTTCTCGTGTTCAAAATGGCTGGTCGCTAAAATTAGCGTCAGAAGCAACGAAATGATACCAGATAGGACATTGCCGTTGCTACCATGCTCTGGTTTCACTCACCTTGACGTCGAAGAAAAGTCATATAAAATGGTATCGCCCTGCTGGACGGCCGCCTTCTAGCGTAAAAATTGAATGGGTATTCGTGAGTGTATCGAGACAGATGGATCGCCCTGTCGGGTGCACTCCAGTGTCTCGTTTTACGTCTTTCTACGATGTCGCCTACGAAAGTCGGTCGTTGAAATAGTCAGTCGCGTAGACGTGACACTGTGTCAATACTTTTGCTTGTTCAATTCCTTCTTTCGTTTGATGACAAGTATTCCTGTTGTCAAATGACTATTTGTTTGCCGATTCTTCTCAACTTTATGTGCTGTGCGTAACTTTTTCGCTCACGACGTGCACACGAAACGTTCCGGCTTCTGAGACTGCTACTGCCTGAATACAACTGCAAATGATCCTCGAAACCAGGGCCGTAAACAAAATTCATGACTCCCCATACATGATAGTGCCCCTACCTTTTCATAAGCATTCGTTTTTTACTTAATCCTCACGTGACCGCACACGATATCATTGACAATGATGCAATAGAAATTTTATAATTTTATTCTCGTTCAATTTCTTATATATTTTAATAAAAATTTTACTCTAATATTCATCATAGAAATTATTTTGTCAATATATTATATAAAATTATATAAAAATTTATTTATCAAAAAAGTTAAAAAAAAATCTTGTTTATAAAAATCTAATTTAAATAATTTAAAAAAATAATAATAATATGATAATCTCGTCTAATTGTAAATTAAGGCCTATGTTTAAATGATGAAGTTATAAAATATTAATATCAAGTATTCAATGTAAAATCATATTAAAGAAAATAGAAAAAAATTGCTTGTAAATAAATTTTGATATTATTTTTTAATTTCTTAATAACAATTGAGAAATGATTAATAATATTAAACTTATTATTCATTTTGTAAA
>NW_006263556.1:96353-112094 GCF_000469605.1 Apis dorsata | reverse complement strand
TGAAATTTTTTATAGATTTACTATTTTATAAAATTACTACCAAAATCAAATATATGTATGATTTATTGATATTTTATAAAAAAAATTCTCTTATATAATATTATAAAAATCTATATATATATTTATAATATTTTAATGTAATATTTTCATTAGTTACAATAATATTATATTAATCGATATTTGTATTAACATAACCTCAATATTAGTATAAAACGTAATTGCGCACGTGATATATTTTACTTTCTTTTACATGTATACACTTAATTATTAATATTTGTATTATGATCTATATAAATTTATATCGTGATAAATAAATTATATTAAAAGTTTATTATAAAATTATTATACAATTTTGAATGATTAAGAAAAATAGATTTATAAAGTTATTAGATTTTGTTAATTTTTGGTTTATTGAAACGTACTAAAAAAAATGACTTCACCGTTTACTTGTATCACATGTCGCGTAGCATTTAAAGATTTGGAAATACAAAGACAACATTATAAATCAGATTGGCATAGATATAATTTAAAGAGAAAAGTAGCTGAATTACCTCCTGTATCTGCTGAAGAATTTCAAAAAAAAGTAATTGCGCAAAGAAATAAGGATGACAAAGAAAAAGGAGAAGAAACAATGAATTGTAAAATATGTAGAAAGAATTTCAACACTAGAAATCAATATGAAAATCATTTATTATCAAAGAAACACAAAGAAAAATATATAAAACAAAATATTCCTTCTGAAATTGTAAATGAAGATCTCAGTGATGATGGTCCTTCGGAAGATTCTATTATTAAGAAAAATATAAATGAAGAAGTTTCCAAGAAATATCTAAGAGAACATGTAGAAACAAATTCTGATATTGAATCTATAGATTCTGATGAATGGATTGAAGATATTGAAAATCCAGTCACAAATAATAATTGTTTGTTTTGCAGTCATCATAGCAGATCTTTAGTAAAGAATTTAAAACATATGACAATTGCACATTCATTTTTTATACCAGATCCTGAATATTGTATAGACATTAAAGGTTTACTTGAATATCTTGGAGAAAAAATTATTGTTGGCTATATGTGTATTTGGTGTAATAATTCTGGTAAGTTAATTTAAATTTTATTCATTATTATTATTAGAAAATTAAAAATAATTATTATATTAATATAATAAATTAACAGGAAGATGTTTTCAAAGTGCTGAGGCTGCTAGAGCACATATGATTGATAAAGGTCATTGTAAAATGTTGCATGAAGGAGATTCACTTGTAGAATATGCAAAATATTATGATTATTCATCTAGTTATCCTGATGCAGAATCTGGTGATCCAGATGCAGAAATTGAAATACCAGAATTAGATGATAGTGATTATCAGCTAATATTACCATCGGGAAATATTATTGGTCATAGATCTCTATTAAGATATTATAAACAAAATTTGAATCCAAATAGAGCAGTTGCAGTATCAAAAAGCACAAAATTACGTAAAGTATTATCACAATATAGAGCTTTAGGATGGACAGAAACAGAGAAAGAGGCTGTTGTAAAGAAAGCCAGAGATATAAAATATATGCAGAGAATACAGACAAAATATTCTACACAATTACAATTTAAAGCAAATAAATTGCAAAAACATTTTAGACCTCAAGTGAACTTTTAAGTCTTCTTATTATATGTATATTTAAATATTATTGCAAGACTGTTACTATTCCTTTTTAAATTATATAATTTTTATGGAAAATTTTGTTGCTTGTTATATTATATATTTATATATCTATCATCGAAATAAAGTTGTACTTATTTAATTACAATCTGCATTTAATATGTTTTATAGATATTTGAAAGGATATATTATAAAACATTAATCATTATAAACTGTAATATTTATTTAGCAGATTTATTTTTACAAAATAACTTGTGATATATTTTCGTAACATGTGACGTCAACAAAAATAATAATTCTCGTAATATTATTCTATACTCGTATGGACCCATCCAGTTATTCCTGTAACCATGAGCTAAATCACTATTTTCGAAAAATTGTTAGACACGGATCAAGAACTATTCCGTGTTCTGTTAGTCTTTATTGGTAGCTGTAAAAAAACGCGTACACAATCGAACACTTCCAACGTTGTTTATTGTGTACATATACAATATACTTTCAGTTTACCACCAGCGAACTATAGAAATGTACTAGAGAGTTAACAAATGTCAAATTACAACATTTGACACATTATTTCAGTTTCAGATTCTATCGTTGATATATTTCTTTGCCACATACGAAGAGATAATTATTTTGTTCGTACATCTTTTACTACGTAAATTAGAGCACTTTGTTTCGTTTTGAATTAGCAGAATGCAGAACAAAAGTCCAATGAAGAAAATATTAAATGGATTTTCATTCTTGCATTTGTCAACTCAATATATATATATATATATATATTTTATATAATATATAAGTATATTATTTATTTTTTTCTTAATAACAGCACACCATTCAGAACACAGACAAGGAGTAATAATCTATGCCTCAAATCGTTAGTATTTTCTAAGAGAGGCATACGATTCGCCTTGCAATTAGATGTAAGAACTTTATAAATGCGTCTTTGAGACAAACATACATTAGAGACATGTTATTGTCACACAACGATACACATAGTTTATACTACTGCTCTTTCGTAATATCTTTGTCTGCTTATTAAAGATTTTTCAAGATTAACATTGAATTTCGTTTCTCACTATATTTTTAATTCAATATCTTCACCATTAGCTTTAAAGCTTCGTGAGGAGGTGTTGGTCTGATTGATTCATCGAGATCCGTGTATAGAATCTCTGCCTCAACTTGGAAACCATGTTTCAAGCATACTTTTTGTGAAAACATTCCTGTAGCATCAGCTTTAAAAACCTGCGAACATGTAACAATTTGAATATCATATTTTAGTGCCATTATAACAAATTAAGCACACAACATTTACATACACTTGGTATGAAGTACACTGCGTGCAAATATACCTCTCGAGAAAGTAATGAGTGCATTGTAATCGAGTAATTTTACATCTTGGTAAACGAAAATCATCCCATGCATATTAATCGAAGAACATGCTGAAACAAAAATATAATGTGAACTTCTCACCAAACGACCACGCCAGATCGTGCTGTACAAGTACGAGCAGATACATAAAATTTTTTTTCATTTTTAATAAATTTACTAATAAATTTTTGATATTATTTTAAAATATTAGATTTAATAATTTATATATTTAACATTTATGTATAAAAAGCAATATTCATTAAATAAATTTTTGCAACTTATAATTGAAATTTGAAGGATTGCCGTAAAATTAGTGAAAGCTTTCAATAAGGAATAGTTACGGAGGGTTACGGAGGATTACAATATAGAGTTCTAAAAAGATTTTCCATCGAATTTGAATGCATGCTTTAACAACATTTATCATACAAAATTATGTATTATTTTTTTGAAAAAGTTATTACAATTGTACATGATTAGAATTACCTTGAAACCAGCATTTCTTGCAGTTTCTATACTATCTGCCATTAGTATGTTCGCCAAACCTTTTCCACGAAAGTTCTCATCTATACTAAGTATTCGACATTCGAATAATTCATCTACATTGTACTTAGAAAAAAGATCAATTTTCTCGTTAACTTTGTAGAGGAGCCCGAAGATTATTTTGAATTTTTTATCATTTAATTCTGCGAGACGACGTTCAGCTTCCTCTCGTTCTCCCTTCTTCAAGATACCATTCAAAGCCATACCAGCTATCTGATAGGACAGTACTTATGATCGACAATGAACTAAACGTTCATAAGTCTATATATATCATAGAAAAACATTGCTTGATCGATAAAACATTTATAACGTATAAAATAAATCCAATTGATCGAAAGTACATAATTGTTTCTTTATTGTAAAAGAAAAAGATATACAAAATTCGTTTTCTTTAATTCAGCTTACCATTCCATTTTGATTCACCAGCATCCTTGAGTATCCCTGCTTTAAAGTAAGCAAGCAATGTCTTTCCAATTCGAATTGGCTTTCTCCTTTCTCACATAGCCCTACTGCATGATTTAAAGGTTCGTCAGAAAAGAAATTCCACTTTAAATGATGGATCGCATCATCAAAGCGATTTTCTGGAACATCCACGACCGTTAAATGATCAGACGACATCTTTGGGGTGGCGAATTTTCCGCGCACTGAAAGGATTTTCCACACGCGCACTATCTTTAGTAAGGAGAGTTGACTCATATGGGAAAAGGTTCATATATTGATTGACCTAGTTCAAGAAATTTACTATCTATAATGATTATCTATAATGACATTTTAGTATTTATAATGACATTCTTTTTAATTATTTCAGGAAAATCGCGCTAATAATATCGCAAATTATTTTTAAGATATCTATAGTTACAAATATAAAAAATAAGAAATTAATGAAATTTATTTGATTAATTGGATGAAAATTATTTGATTTTTATTTCCCGTTATTAATAAAATATATTAAAAATTTGATGAATTTTTTATGAAATTCTGTAAAATGAATAGATATTTTCTAATTATAGGGGAGGTAGATGATAGATAAAGAATTTAAACGGAAATAAATATATATATATGTACATATTTATTTTTCATAAATTTTTACTAAATAAATTGGTTTTATAATTTCTTGTAACATTACTATCGTCATAAATGTTTGTATTAAATTATAATCTTATTAATATAACATGTAATATAACAATATAAACATGTTGAATGCATTAAATACAATTTCAACAATTATCAAATTAGTGGCACATAGTTGATAAAAAGTATTATTAACATTTTTTATGATATGGTGAAATTTCAATATAACATATTATATCATATTTATATCATAATATATCATATTGTATCATACTGTATAAAAAATGTTAGTAATCCATAAAATCATCTACTTCTTATCATCTATTTATGCAGAAGTTTCAAATTTTAATAATAATTTTTTATATAATACAACTGAAATATAAAATTAATATTGTTTTAAGATTTTTGTGAAAATACTAAATATATTCTCATTTCACTGGATTCATTCATTAACACATTCATTCAAAATTAAAACAATTTTTTAATACTATAGATTGTGAAAATAAATTGTGTACAATGTTTAAAATAAAATATCATCATCTCCTTCATCAAGCATATTTGCAGCTTCTACATCTTTACCGGAAGCTATCATCTCTGCTCTAGCTGCCTCAAGCTGTAAAATAAATTAAATATATGAAAAATTTGACTAAAAGATAAAAAACATAAAAAATTATTTTTAGAATATAAAATTTACCTTAGCTTTTGCTTGTTTCTTCTTATCTTGAATTTTCTTCAATCGATAGAATTCTTCTCTTTCTAATTCATCCAACTCAGAAATTATATAAGCAAGTGTTTTCTCAATTCTTGGAATGATAACATGTTCAATAGCATTTACACGACGATTTGTAATTTTAATAACTTCATCCAAAGTTACAAAACTTGTTTGTAAAGATGCTAATTCCACTAATAATTTGATTGCTCTTTGATAATTTTTTTTCAATTTTGCCAATTGTTGTCCACCTCTTGCCAAACCTGCTAATTCATATGTATCTGTGCCATCTTGATAAGATTCAAATACTGGAAGATTAACACCAGCAACATTATCTTTTTTAGATCTGATTTTAATCTGTGCTTTTGTCACATTCTGAAGAACTACTTGATTAAAGTCTCCAGTTGCAAATTTAGCTTCAGCCAATGAGAAAGCTGCTTCCTTCATCACTTCTCCCATAAGAGTTTTTGTCTAAATAAAAAAAATTGTTATAGAAAAAAAGAAATTATTTATATAAATACAAATATATTTTTGTATATTATATTATACAAAATTATGTTATATACTATATACTATATACAATTGTTACTATACCTCAATAATTTTACCCAAAATTAATCTAAAACGCATTTGCAATGCATCTGCTTTCTTTTTTAATAAACCATGACCCTTTTGTGCCCCATGCAAACGGGATTTCATTAACATTTGTGCTCTGAAAAAAAAAAATCAAATTATAAATCTTGCATTATATATCATTAATTAATGTAATGGAAAAATTAAATGATGTGTAAATTTAATAATTTTGTATAACACAAATTATAATTAAAACTTATAATAAACTAATCATATATTCGTATATATTATTATAAACATATATTAAGAAATAATTTAAATGGTTTGAATACATTAAAAGTAGGGTTACACCCATCTAATGATAAAAATTACAGTCTTACAATCTATTAAGAATAAAACAGACTTAAATAAATTAAAAATAAAGTTCAATAAAAAATAAAATAAGTTTTTATAATTTAAGGAGTAACTTACCCCCGGGAAGGGAAAATTGCAAGTTTTTCTTTTCCAGACATAACTATGAGAACTATCAAGTAGACAGGAATGAAATTGATCAGCTGACTCGTAAGACCGGAAATGTCAGAAATATATATATATAGTATAAAAATGTATAGTCGCATAAAACTAGCGCGCAATTTTAAAAACAATAAATAATAAAAAATGTAATCAATATTTTTTAATACAATACACAGAGTATATAAAACAATTGAACAGAATGAAAATGTAGCAAGATTAACATCAATAAATAAATTTCGAAGTTAACATAATAAAAATTTATAAAATTAAATTAACGTTTACGTAAATAAAGAATGAAAATAATAAAAACCAAAATTCTTCAATGGCTCAAAAATGCAAAATTTTATTTGAAGAAATGAAAAATTGTTTCATATAACGATTAATAAAAGAAAAACGTTATTTTTTCATTAGCGACAATGAATTAAATAACATATTCAGGATAAACGTGAATGCTGTCAATCCGCATAGCACACGTAGAAGTTGCTAAGAATCTGGAATAATTAAAAAAGCCTTCAAAGATATCCTTATAAGAATGAACATTAATCTTTTTTAGAAATAGGTTTGTATATTTTTACATACTAACGAAAAATTAATCCTAAATGATTAATTCTTATTACAGGTTGATCCATATATTTCTTTCGGTAAATTATTATTAATATGGAAAAAATGATTTACGTATCTGATATCTCGAAAGATTTTATCCTAAATAAAGCAGTTCGTGATGCTACAAATATCTTACTAAAACCATACATGCCAATAGTATTAACAGAATCTTGCTCAACTCCAAATAATTGCGATAATCATGAAGCAATTAATAATATTAAAGTCAAATGGATATCACATACACAAGATTTTTTATTAAAAATGACAACAATTGCCTGGGACTTTCTAAATATTTTGAATATGTTTCAAAATAATCTAGAAAACCATACTATAGAAGATATTTCAAATAATAGTATTTAAATAATAGGAACAATATATTTTTATAGTGCAGCTTCTATCAGCTGATGTGAATTGACAGCTTAGATAACAAGGAAAAAATAAGTATCTTACATTAATGTAATTGATATAAGTATTTTTAATAAAAAATATATAAGACAATTTTGTATTTTATAACAAAGAGAATTGTCCAACTTTTAATACTTGTCTTACATTCATATTTATTCTAGCATCAGAAATATAAATTTTTGCTTTTTTCCAATCATTTTGATTTAATCTATTGCATTGATTATCATTTAGTTCTTCATTATCCCATGGTTTATCAATGGTTAATAATATTTTTGGTATACCATGATATCTCAAACGGGACATTCCAGACATTATTATTATATCTCCACTCCGTAAAAATATAGCATTAGTTATATCCTCTTGCATAAGTCCTCCAATTAAAAATATTGCAGTTTGACCAAAACTTATAGAAAATAAGGGAGCTTCAACATTAGGTTCAGAATGGTCAGTATGACCTGCTAAAGTTGAATTCATTCTATAATAATTAATGATAGCTGCTTCAGCTTTAAAATCTTTAAAACCTAATGTTTGTGCTAAAAATGATGTTAATAATGATAATTCTATAGGTATTTTTGTCTTGCATGTTTCAGAATATAATTTTGTATCCCAGTTATGATGATATCCAAATGTTGCCCATCTTAATTTTGATATTAATTTGGTATTAATTTCACCTTTATCAAAGTGCCTACAATGAATATAATGAATATATATTACAAATATTAATAATAAATATATAAATATATATTACAAATGTAATTTTTTTATAACATTGCATCTTACTTAAAACATATATCCCACCAATTTTCATTATCATTTAAAACATCATGAGCATGTAAATTTAATTTATGTGGTTTTTTCGAATATTCTTTTAAACATTTTATAATCCAATATTGTTGTCCATATGTAGTAAATGGATTTTTTATAAAAATAAGTCCTGGAATATCTAAAAATTCAAAAACTTTCCAATCTTTAATTGATTTTAATCCCAATTCATGTTCACATTTTATATCAAGCAATTTTTCTCTAAAACTAATAACCTAAAAAATATAAACATTTATATATATGAAATAGACGATTTTTTAAATTTATTATATACTTTATTATAATCAGGATTATTCAAGTCGATCACATTTTTTAAATTAGGACGAGGATTTCGACTTTTATAATATTTAAAATTATCTTTAAACATTACTTGAAACCATGGGCATCGCCATGTTTGTTAATTCACATATATGTCAATAGATATCGTTAGTGTAGATCATCAGTTAAATCTATGCAATTTAAAAGTAGATTTTAACGCGTTTTCATATGAGATACAATAAAAATTTTAGATAATATTTCAATAAGAATTTTCACTTGGTTCATAATAGTGACAATCAAAAGTATCAATTTTCTGATTTTTAATCATTTAACTTTGTAACTTTATCTTGATAACTCTTAAAAATAATGTTCTTACAACATGCAGCATCTTGTCTAACCTACAAGTAAGTATTCAAAGATATATCTATGATGCGGCATATGACTAAATATCGTATAGGAAATATATCAATCGTATAGGAATAATCAATGAGTGAACATACAGACAGCGCATTTTGCATTACGATTCGTTTAGCATAACATCATCATTATAGTGTGAACATTAATAGATACATATCGAAAAAGTCAGAGTTTCAAGCAATTTTTTCTTGCCGTGCCCAACCTCATTCCTTTATCTGTGTACGCATACAGTAATGGACTGTGACTAATTTTAGAGCGTAATTTTCGCATAATAACACTGCCGGGAAATCTATGATTTCATAGAGGTAAAGAGAGGCACGCCAGCCGACTTCAAGGCTTTTCGAAAGCTTCGTGCAAATTAATAGTGCGCGCTGCGTTAATAATCATCCATTACCATCGCTCTTATTCTTCATAAATTCCACCCACCCACCTAGCCCAGTTGCGAATGATTATTCACCTGTATCTCAAAGAATACGAACGAACCTTGTTCCAGTTACTAAACTGGATCTTGAGTTCAATCACTTCAATGTATATCACATATTTATTTATCAATCAAATAATTTAAAATCGCTATTTTTATATCGTAAACGAAAATCACATAATTATATTTAATATATAATATATCATTTGAAATAATAAAAAAGCATTTAAAGAAGAAAGCAATCAATATTTATTATAATAAAAACGATGATGAAAATATTAAAAAAAGTGGATAAAAAAATTAATATATTTAAGTACATGATAGAATCTCAACACGCGGACTTGAATATACCGGTACATTAAAGCAGCGCGTATTCTCTGACAGTTTCATGTCAACAAATGTCGTACCCGCAAGTCGCGCCCAGCCGTAAGCCAGGCCTGCATCAAGCGATCGCAACGTATTTGCGAGATCAACCAATCACATGTGTTAGTCACGCCACTAGTGGCCAATCGCGTACATTCCCTATGACGACAGTTGCTAAATATAACTCGTATATATCTAGGCCGATCGCAACCGCGAATTATCCACAGTCGTGCGCCGGCAGCCGACGGAGAAGGACGGTGTGGGGCGTACCGGGACGTTGTGTTGTCGTTTGCATAGAAAAGGTAGGACCCGTACACGCACCTAAAACAACCGTCTTCTCTGCATGTAATAAAATTCTTTGTAGATTGAGTACATGGCTATTCTTAATAACATAAATGTATAATGTAGTTCGGAAAATGCAATAAGATGTATTGAAGCTACGGGAGAAATTTTAATAGGCTTTTTAAATTGTCAAGTATTTTAAAATTAGAAGTACAATTTACATTACAAATTTAGCAATGTTTATTTAGTGAAGTAACTTTATTTATTTTTTTCTTTGAAGATATATTTTAAATAATTGAATATTTGTCAAAATTCGAAAGAGCTTAAAAGATTATCCATTAATTCTTTTATATTATTTGAAATTTAAAATAATATTATAAAATAGTTGATAAAATTATTAGCTGTAATATTTATCGAAGAATACCGCGAAAATCGAGTTCGCAAGCAGTCAAGGTCGTGTAACTACTGAGTTGAGTTTTATTACGAACATGTTGCATTATTACGACAAGAATCGAGAGAAGAATATGTTAAACGCTACGAAACTACATTATCTTTTTTTAAGAATATTTTTCTATCTGAATTCTTATTATATCTTCTTTATTATATATATATTTGCGAACGAAATTCTAAATATTATTGATCAAAATCGCAAGAATGATTGTTTTTCATAATTTTTCAAATTTGATTCAAATAATTGTCACAATTTGTTTTTATGAATATGAAGTTAGCTGTATAGTCGAATATCGTTCATCGCATTCAAACGATACGAATCGAAAGTGATGCAGCAAAGATCATTCGGACAATATCATTCGCGATTATGTGGAGGCAATAAAATGAAAAGTGTATCGTTCTTGCGATTTGCCATAATATAATGGATTCGTTTCGAGAATTTCTTGATTGGCATAGACTCATGACACCTGAGGATGCACCCGTAATACTGCATGATTAGTGTCACGGAGAACATCTGGTGTAGTGGGGAATCTTAAATATAGCAAAACAGAACATTGGCAACATTGTCACGAATCTAGTAAAGACTATATAGTATCCTCACACGGTACCAATGCTCCTGATTGCACAATATTTTACTTCGAACTAACATTCAAAGTATATAAGTATATAAGTATATAAGTATCTTTTTTTATGATATTTTTTAGTTTTTTAATCTTTTTTTACGATATTTTATACTATATATTTATAGTTTTTTATAGATGTATATATTTTATGTATGCATTTATAATATAAAATATAATATAGGTAAGAAAGAATTTTCGAGATTTTACTATCATTCGAATATCTTTTTCGCGCGTATGCGAATGAAAGTATAATGTTTATATTGGCATGTAAAGTGGAGTTAAGTAGGATCACAAATAACTGTAATCATAAAAACTCATATTACGATGGCTTAAATGGGAAGTTGCGTTTATTATGAACAACTTAGTGTTTACTGGAAATGTATGCTCGCAAAAGAACATATTTACTCATGGAAAAACAAACTTTATGAATGTCTTAATAATCTTTTATTTAAAACATTTTTTTTTATTCAATCAATATTTTAGAACGCTGGCAAAAATATCTTCTTATTAGACATATTATTTTATCGAGTTTGAATTTTGAAAACAAATTGAATATTGAAAATAAATTTATGATATGATCTATTGATTCCAATGGTTCATACCCTGATGAATATGAATCAATTTGAAAAATACATTTTTATTTTTATTTTCTAATTGCATTGTATATTTCAATAAATGATTTCTTATGGTATCATTGAAAAATAAAATTATTTACTTATTTACTTACAAATAATTTCTTTATTACATTTTATATAAAAATTTTAGCAAATATCAAAAGAATTGTATGACAAATTTACAGACGAATATAAATGCACTCTTATATAAACAAATTGTTACATAATATTCATGCGGCAAACAAGAAACGTTTGTATAAGAAATTTTTGTTGTTAGAAGAATAGATTTAATTAATATACAGAATATATTTAATTAAATTATAATAATAATAATAAATCGGAAATAATAATTAATTAAATTTAAATATAATTAAAAGAATAATGAATATTTAATAAAATGAAAATTTTAAGCAATTTTTATAATTAATTCGAACTGAATTCCATATGGAAATTTGCATTCACCAAGTCACGAATCTTAAATGTTTACTTTCATTTGTAAACTTCCTCTGTGGTTGATAACCATTATACAACAATAATCTTATCTTTGCATTCACTATGCAAACGAGCCAATCTTCCCAAGGTGCAATCTGCTAGTCGTGATAATTAGTCACAAGGTTGGATAGTCATAATAACTGCGTAACATTTACCGTATATTTTTCGTTTATAGTTCCCCAAATTTTTATACAATACTTTTCAATAAAAATATAAGTGTAAATATTTGAACTTTTATTAATTTTAAAATTTTCACATTCTTAACGTGCATTAATAACATATGTTGATGAAAATTCAGAATTCTTATTTGTTAATTATTGTTATTTTTATCAAGCATGTACATTTCCTAATTATTTTCTTCTTTATAATAGCGAAAGAATTTTATGAATATTTATCAGACTATTTTTTTTTTTATATTTTAATAGAAATTTAGTCATTGAATGATTTGTTATTTTGAGAATCATTAATATAATAAATATAATAATATAATATAATAAATATAAATTTAAGAAAATTTCCTGTCTTGAATGATATTTAACTTAAAATCAAACAATGTTTTCGAAATCTTGAATATAATAGAGTAGATTTATTTATTCTAAAAGACGAATTTTTAGAGATACATAATTAAATATAATTATAACATGTTTGAGTAATTATTGTTGGTAGATCAATGGGGATTTCTCATTCTTTTATGACCGTGACCTTACTGACATTTGATTTCTTAGATTGTCATCGGCATCGAAACTCGCCCATACAGGATCTGCACGTGTGTCAGATAGCGTGCGCATTTCCATAACGTCGAAGGCCGTCAAATATTGCAACTAGACGAATACCTTCAGCCATCTGTTTATCTTCCTTTCATCATTTCTTTCTCTATATAATCTTACCGGTTTCAAACTTAATTCAATTATGCACACGCATTCGCCATTTACATTGATTTTTTCTTATCTCTTTGATTATTGCGTAGAGTTATTTTTATTAAAATTATTAATTAAATTTTTTATATTCTAGATTAGTATAGGATTTAGAATTGTTAACGTATTAGTTTTCATAGTTTTTGAGAATTGTTTATGTTATTAACATTTTTATATCTTTTTTCGACTCGTAATTTTATCATTACGAGAAAAGGAAAGATAAAAAAAGGATACATACATATATTAAAACGAATTATTCCAAAATCAGCATGGAAATTAGTGTATAATAGAACGCAACTTAATTGAATTTAGCGCGGTCAAGGGAATACGCGGACTCGGATAAAAGTTCTCGTAAACGGTTGATTTATTGTCGAGTGATGTGCGCGCATGCGTGTTCACGCCTAGAGGCCGCGAATTCGCGAGCCATCTTTTTACACACAGCTGATTACAAAGTCGAGAGATGATATAACTGGATTTACAAGTTGTCACAGTGAAAGAGCGAGAGATTGGACGAGGGAAAAAAGGGGATCGGCGGGGGAGGCCATTATTGTTCAAGGGCGTCAATATGCCGATTAAATTTAAAATGCTAATACGTATCGTAAAGAAATGGCGAGGGAAAGGATTTACGCGCGACTCGCACGATTTTCTTCGCGAGATCGAAACTCTCGATAATGTTCTCGCTTAAGATATAACAGATCGACCAAATTGACTAATTTTATCAAGATGAATCGTTTCGTTTGTGAAAAATTTCAATATACAAGTAAGGAAATATCTTTTTGAATATATAAATATTTTTTTATAAAAAAAAAATATCTTAAATATTGATGTAAAAGAAAGATAGTGCGATTGCAAGATTGATTAAACAAGTATTCCTAGATACTTAAAGCATTCTAAATTATTCCATATTCTTTCTCGGATCAATGAGTACATTGTTCGATTTGTTTCATTTGTGGGTGAGATATAGGTATCGATCTGTTTTACTCTTATCGCTAGATATTTCTCACGATAAAAGGGCTTTACGTTTTTATTACAATCATAAAAAATTATCTACATACTTGCAACTATGATTCACCATGAAATTTATAATAGAAGTTGTTATATCTTTCGATCTATATTTCGAATTCTTTAAATACTTTTTGTTCACAACTTTTTTCTATACTATATATAGTATATAGAAAAATTGCAGATTTTTCAAATATGGAAATATAGTGACTATTTTTATCTTATATTTTTCATAATATAAATAATTGTTTTCGAAGGTTATTTTATAATTTGTGCAGAAATTTGCATAGTACCGTGCAATCTTTCGCATAACGAATTGACGATACAATAGATAAGGCAACGAGGAAGGGAAAAAAGGTAGGAGTATATTAGTTTAATGTATCTTATCGGGGTCTATTGTCGATAATGTATTGTAATTATGATATTGTGTATTACATAAGTACATGAGGAAAAAACGCGGCGTTTTGTTCTTTTAACGTTGGCATTTTATAATGGCTAATAGTGAAGAATTTAAACAAACGAAGTAAAAAGTTAAAATAAATTTTTATCATGGAAAACATTTTTTATCTCAATGCAATGCTAGAATTTCGAATTGAGTATAAAAATGATCTTTAATAAAAGGATATTGTGAAATTTGTATGTAAATGAATTAATTTATTCCATGCAATTAATTATACTTAGATGCATAATTTTTTTGTTGTTGCAACAATTTTCTATTTTTATCCAATTATTTCATAGTGCGTTCAAAAGTATATAATTATAATTCCTTTGCATCACTTTTTCGCGTTAATTATAAAAAGTAATTCAGATAATACTCGAGTATCTCACTTTTCACATCTTTTTACACACAAGTTTTTTCTTTTATTATTAATTTTGAAATTCTGGATTCAATTATATTTAATGCAATTACATATTAATTTGGTAATAAATCAAGTATTAAGTTACGTAAGAGTTTTGCTTAAATTAATATTTTATTACTTACAATACTTTATTCGTATTTTATGTCGTTACATTATTTGCTTTGATGTGTATATATCATTATATAATTACATCTCAATTTTATGGGATTTTCGATCATTTTATATCTACGTACAAATTTATCAATATTTGATAACTTTATATGCACAATAAAACTTTATCAACTTTTTAATCCATATTACGTTTTTATTATTTTTTTTATCAACCTCTAAGCAAGATACAACGTTAGAATGAAGTAACATTTCATCAAAGCTTCGTGTCAAAAACTATCGTGAAAATATTCAACAATTCTTTGCACTTTCTTTCGGGATGAAATTTTAAATCGCGAATCGGTTCTTTTAATGGCACATATTTTACCGTGTTCCAACGGCATAAGGGCAACGATGTACAATATTCTGCTCGTAATTCATCGTGAACAAACGGCAACAAATCTGTGTCACTAGAGATCAAAGCGAGAAGTCGAAGTGTGCATCGTGAACGCTTCTTTAAATTGTCGGAATGTTGTCGACGTACGAGTATCCGAAACGGTTGTAAATATATATATATATATATAATGTATGACAATAATTTCATACGAAATTACCGTTTGTTGGCATCATCATATCGAAAACTGTAGAAATAATTTAGAATCGGTAGAATTAGTGACAATAACCGTAAAATCTTCG
>NW_006263556.1:91405-96118 GCF_000469605.1 Apis dorsata | reverse complement strand
CTATCTTCGCTTTGTCTCTTGTCTTCTGAAAAGGATATATTTATGACGAGTGTTACAAGTCGATATAAAAATTATTTTTTGAAAAATTGGCAATTTTTGCCACGTTTCGATATAAAGAAAGTTTTTGGGGATTATAATTGAAATATTAATCACTTTTATAGATTGAACAGCACTTTCACAATCTTTAAATCGTATCATATCATTTTATAAAATACGTGTACGAAAATAAATATTTGTTTCAATTTCACGATCAATTTGAATAAAATGACAAATTCTTAGAATCCAATTTTATTTTTTTTTTAATATTTTCATTCATCGTTCACCATCGTAACCGTAAAATATCGTCGTATAAAGAAGCCACAAGTTATGGAACTTTTGCCAGCGTTCATTACATAATCTTGATGTTTGAGAAACAAAGAGAAAGAAGGATGGATACATCCTGAGGATTTCAAAGGCTGGATCGTGCACGTGCTCGGCGATCTTAAAGCTCTGAATTGGTTTACTCGTGAATATCCCACGATTCCACGAAATTTCCTTCGGCTTCGAATCTCGAAACACAATAAAAACACGCTAGAGATTGCTCGATCGGCCGACGATACACGTTCCTTTTTCTCTCTTTAGCGAATTTACACACCGTTGAAATCCGCATATACCCTGTTTATCGCTCCACCAACTCTTCTCTTCGATGGTTTAAGCGGGTAATCGTTTCTGGGTGAAAACGGGAGAACCGTTTTCCAAGAAATAATCGCGTTCAGAGACGCGTTACAGTTCGTTGTGTGTATCTTCGTCGTCGAGCTTTTATTTCCTCCAAACTTTCAAGATCGAAGATCGAAGAAACGCGTTTGATGATTTCCTCGGTCCTATTGGAAATTATTTTTGGTCGGTTATGCTAGAGCTCGTTTTAAGTGGGCTTGTTTCATGATACAGAAGCGAGTAAATTGAGAATTTGTTGGCAAAGTCGAGCGAGGTTGATAAATATTGGTTTAGAGTTTAGAGAGAAGGCGTTGGTTGAAGAATTACAAGTGGAAGGATTGTACGGAGAGGAAATTGAGAGGAGATTATAAGGGATAAAAACGAAGGGGAACGAAGATTTCTCTAGATAGTAATTAATATTTCATTCAGCATCGTTTTATTTCAAAGAATTCTATAAATATTTCTGCACTGTTGAATTCCAAGTTTCTTCAATGCTAACAGATATCTACTTATCTGCCATTAGATGTCTGCTCAGAGAGGAGACTTATTAATCTTTATTCCGTGAACCTTTAACTATTACTCGGTCTCTATTCACTGTCCATTCATCGATGGTAACTTTCCTGGCAATTAGATTTATCTTAAAGTCGATCACCGATTCGTTGCAACCACGAACTCCCTCGAGAGTACGTCCATCGCGAGTGATTTTAGAAAATCGAATAATAAGAAGAATAATTTTGCCGTTTCACGAAGAATAGTTAAAGAATAGTTTTTCTCCAAAATACCGTTGCTTTGTGCACCTCGGCTCTTTCGAAAAGATTACGAAATAACGTGTTCAACACATTATGACACATTGGAAAATCTTACGAAAGAAAAGAATTCTTCTCTCTTCTCGTACAAATAGACGGGGGGGATCTTGAAGATCCCTTTCGAACACTCGAAAATTATTCAGATAAAATTCTCAACGGATCTCGTATTTTTTCGATGTTTGGCTTTTCGTGAACTTTTTCGGACGATAAAAAATTTGCGCCCGTATGCCGGCAATGATTCTCCAAGAAGGAATAACGTCATGCGGGTTTGAAAGGCATCAATCTCCATTAATTGTTCCTTTCTCAACTGTTTCTTCGAAAGAGGCAGACGGAGAGCGCGTAACGATCGTTTAGAAAGGAAGAATCATGGTCTTCGAAAATTCCAATATTTGGTTTGAAAGGAGGAAAAACTTATGAATGGAACATTTATTCACGTTTTTACGAGCGTCGTGCGCGCACTT
Organism: Apis dorsata; assembly: GCF_000469605.1. Classification (NCBI taxonomy): domain Eukaryota; kingdom Metazoa; phylum Arthropoda; class Insecta; order Hymenoptera; family Apidae; genus Apis; species Apis dorsata. The sequence goes on along the minus strand of NW_006263556.1, from coordinate 94,158 downwards.
TGTTCTGCGCGAATTATGATGTAACATAAATGCCTTGCGATACTTGGTAAAAACATTTTTGTAACGAATACAATCGAGCCTGTATTCTCGAAACTATACATCGCCAACATAATTGCCTTCTTCGTGTATCTATAATTGGAAGAATTTCACGAATGTTTCAAATATGTTTCAACAAATCGAGGCAATTATAATATATACGCAAAGTATTCGTTTTCGACGAATGACGTATCGAGAAAAAAGAGAAAAAACAGAATTTTCTCGATGGAAAAAAAGAGTTAAAATTTAAACGTATGACGATAATAAAAATGTGTATGCACGTGTGGCATAGAAGCATGCCGTGTATATATAAATTCGTTTCAGCGGTTTCCTCTTCTTCCTTCTCGCGACACGATCATAGACAAAGCGCGCGCAAACCGGCAGCGTATGTAAATTATATGGCCGGACAACGAGCGTGTGGTCGCATTACGGTTGGACAGGAAGCATAAATTTCGTTACGAACGCCAAACATAGTATGCGGGAAGAGCGTGCGTAGGAAACGCCAGGATCGTTCGGCGTTTTCAGCAATCAACCCAAGCGTTCGATCCAACGAATCGCTTGAAATCTCTACGATCGTTCGCGCAGCCCGAACGGATTCAAAGATTCCGAATGAACGTATGGCTGGTTGGATTAAGTCGAAGATAAATTCCTTCTTCCTTCTATTTCACATATGTAGGTATTATTTAAGTAGGTATTTAATTTAATCTGCTGTTAAATTAAATTTTAACCTTAAATAATTTATCAAAAGTATTGATTAATATACAATCTTTTGTGATAAAAAAAAATAGTGTTGTTAATTAGATTGGAATGGTTGGATTAAGTCGAAGATAAATCCCTTCTTCTTTCTATTTCACGTACGTAGGTATGTAGGTAATTTAACCTTAAATAATTTATCAAATGGAAGTATTGATTAATATACAATCTTTTGTGATAAAAGAAAAATAGTGTTGTTAATTAGATTGGAATGGTTGGATTGAGTCGAAGATAAATCCCTTCTTCTTTCTATTTCACGTACGTAGGTATGTAGGTAATTTAACCTTAAATAATTTATCAAATGGAAGTATTGATTAATATACAATTTTGTGATAAAAAAAAAATAGTGTTATTAATTAGATTGGAATATGGTTGGATTAAGTCGAAGATAAATCCTTTCTTCCTTCTATTTCACGTACGTAGGTATGTAGGTAATTTAACCTTAAATAATTTATCAAATGGAAGTATTGATTAATATACAATCTTTTGTGATAAAAGAAAAATAGTGTTATTAATTAGATTGGAATATTGTTGGATTAAAGATAAATCTCTTCTTCCTTCTATTTCACGTAAGTATGTAGGTAATTTAATCCGCGGTTAAATTAAGTTTTAACCTTAAATAATTTATCGAACGGAAGTATTGATTAATATACAATCTTTCGTGATAAAAGAAAAATAGTGTTGCGTTAATTAGATTGGAATATCGATTGGCCGCCGCTATCCTCAACAATATTCGTTTTATCTCGACACTCAATATGTTTGTTTCGAGCAGCAGGGTCCGTTCGTAGGGTGCTTGTATTAAGACACCGTATCCATATTTCACTTTTGAGAAATGCGCGCATCGAGTTTTCTACAAATTAGTTCGAGAGTTTTAAATTTCTCTATATTTAGGTTATTTGTCGTAATTATCTCGATACTCGATACTCGTTTGTGTTTTCGTATTAAGACACCCTATCTACATTTCACTTTTGAGAAATACAGCGCATCGAATTTTCCACGAATTAGTTCGTGAATTAAACGTTTTTTCTTTACGAATTATTTGTCGTTTTTTAAATTTTCTTTGTTTTATTCTTTTTTTTTTTTTTAGTTTAATTATAACACGCCCAACAAAGCTGAATCGTAAAGTTCATCGTTGATAAATCGTAATAAGAAAGATTTTAATTTAAATAATGTTGTTTTCCATACCAAATGCAATTTTTACTCTTATCACGAGTGAAGAAAAATATCATGACGGATGATTTACGCTAGTATTCTGAAAAGATTAAATCATCCTTTTAAAATATTTTTTCTTTATAGAATAAAAGAATAGAATAAAAAATAAAGAAAGTAGGATATTATTCGTAGAAATCCGCGGAATTTAATCTTTCTTTTTTGATTAAAAGAACGGTAAGATAGATTTAATTGCTAGGTAGCTCAACACGTGTATTTAATCGAACTTAACGTGCGGGTTTCGCCAACATTCCAACATTTGCATATCTCTGGAAGGGATTAAAATGGAACTTTACGCAAAACCTCGATGCAAAACACTCTCGTGCTCCTTTGAAATTTAAATTTAAACATGTATATTTGATCGATTGTGAATTTTTCGAAAGTATTCAATTATTAGAAAACAGAAAAAAAAAAACAACGTAATAAATAAAAATAAAGTAAAAGTTGCAAGAATATAAAATGAATTACACGTTTTATCAAGATGTATAAAATATACCAGAATAATAAATATTATTATACAGATCAAGGACAACTGGATAACTAGAAAAACTATCTACACCCTCAATGAATTGTTCCCATAAGAAGATCTTCATTTAGATAGGTGAATAGTTTGCAAATGTGGAATCACGATTTGGAATAAATATCGTCATGGTTCGCGATACCGGTAAAATAATTTACCGTAATTAAACTCGTATAATTGGGACAGATAGCGTCGTAATATTCTTGTTCCCCTTCGTGTAATCTTTTTTTTTTTC
>NW_006263556.1:85892-91199 GCF_000469605.1 Apis dorsata | reverse complement strand
GGTTTTTTTTTTTTTTTTTTCTTCCTTCGAATCCAACTCGTTTTTCGATCTTGATCACCCTTCTCCCGTGGCGTTTAATTATCGGCTTAATTGTGAGACGAGTCGAGCTGTGCCGAAAGGTAAAACAAATTTGAAATGATTCTTTTCTTTTTTCTTTTTCTTTTTCTTTTCTCTTTGAATAACATCTCGAGAAGAGAAATTGAATCTTTTTCTCTTCGTGCCGTATTTAGATCAAGAAAAAAAGAAAAAGATGAAATCTTTTTCTCTCTCGTTTTAATACACGTTGAGATTCTCAAGTCCTCTATTTTTAATTAAAATTCCCATACGCATGCGCGTATTACACACGCGATGATACAATTGATTTGTAATCTTGTAAAGGGGGAAAGACGTTGAAAGAAAGATAATTTATAACGAAACCCTCTCCTCTTCCAAGTAAGAATCCAGTTCCACGGCTACGAAATTTGTTTCTTTAGAAAGCGATGGTGAGCAACACTTTGACAAGCGCTCGAAGGCATTGACTTTTCGAACTCTTTTCTCCCGCGGCGACCTCTCACCTTCACCGCTAGTTGAAATCGCTTGGCCAACGCGTATTGTTCCTTCCAACAGGTTCGTGCTTTATCGTCGTTTCCCCTCGTGCATTTTTTTTACGACGGCCTTGCCTCCAATTTCACTATTCTTTTCGCTTCGAGCTCCGTTAACTCAAAGCCGGCTGAATGTTTATGAAAAAAAGTCTCGTAACCTTTCTCTCTTTCTCTCTCTCTCTCTCTCTCTCTCCCCCCCCTCCTCGCGAATTGCCGCTCTACAAAATTTACCCAGCGGAAATTTATCTCACAACGATGGATTATCGTCGTGTCGTTATCATAATATACTCGTTCAGAAATTGAAGATAAAACATTTCGAAAAAAACGAAATAATTTGGCAAATTTAAAAATATATATCTCTTAAACGAACAAATTTTTTGAAGAAAGTCGCTATAGATATATTAAAGAATCTGTTGAAAAATGTTTTTGAAACGTTGGTTGATGATATTGGATTAATTAGAAGAAGAAAATTGAAAATATTATAGTGTTAATCCTCTTTGATTTACACCTGCTATGAATTTCAAATAAAATTCAATGTTTATATATTTTTGTCGTTTCTTGAAATGATCCATTTTATTTAGGGGGAAATACATATTTTTTAACATTTTTATTTTCTTTCTTCGGTTTTTGTTACACGTATACAGCTATCTATAAAAAAAAAAAGTTTATCGAAAATATAAACCAAGTTCTCTAAGCTTTCAAAGTTCTTGAACGAGCCATTTACCGATTTACCGATTCATCGAGATACCGAGGTTGAGTTTATTATCGTAACAGATGATTCCATCAAAAGCAGAGTCAGAACTTGTCTGTAGCACGTCACAATGTATCACACTGTCTCTTGTCGACGAAACTTGTAAACATCTCGATCTTTTGCTCTCTTATTCTCCCGCAGTTTCAAACTGCGCTAGTTTCTCGATACCCCTTCAATTCCTCCTTAAGCTTGTCAAAGATTTAAATTCTTCAGAGAATTCTTAGACCCACATTGTTCAATCTTTCGAATTTGTTTCCAAACAGTTTTAGATTGTGTTATGTTTTCAGATATTGACATTTTTTGTCTTTTTTTTTTTTTGCACTCTTACATTCCATTCCGACTCCACACCCTTGTCGTCGTCCGATCTCTTTCCTCTCCCGACATCTCGATGTTTCTCTTTTTTATCTCTGATTCGTTCGAGGCTGGTTTCCACGGTTTCAAGGAATGGAGGCTCGTAAAATGGTGAACTGGTCGCGTGTTTCGTAGGAGTTTCATGGGATTTCGATGGAGGAGGAGGAGGAGGAGAGAGAGAGAGGAGGGTGGGCTGGTTGGTGGTCGTCTGTTTTCTCTATTGGCGATCGGACGCGTACGTTGCAGAAACGACAGCCGTAGGAATTAGGCCGCCCACGCTTATGTCGACGACCGTACGACCGAAAAAGCACGATAAAAGCTTTCTGGCCAGATGGGCACCGGTTGCGCAAGCTCCTTCGCTCTCTCGTTACAAACCTCTCTCTCTTTCTTTCTCTCTCTCTTCTGTCCTGCTCGCGTTCACGTGCATTGCGCCCTCTTCTTTCCTTTGAGACTTTCGACAGGCCACACCATAAGACTTCTCTCGCGTTATCGTCCCATCGTACGCCGTGTGAACGGAGGAATGCGAGATAATTGCGCAACATTGCAAAACGCATTTGGCGCGATCAGTATTTATTCAAGCATCGAGAATATTTACACTTCCAATTCTTTTTCGAGAAGGGAAGTTCTCGACTTGTGCGAGTATCTATTTCGAATTAAATTTAACGAATGTTTTTGATTCGTTTCGTTGGAGAAAAAATTAATTCGATTGATATCTTAGGTTAATTCCCTTATATAAGTTCCTCCGATGGTGCACAGATCTTTTCAAATCTTTTGTCCATTATATGAGTGAGTGTATCGGTAGATAGATATTCCTCGCCACGATACGCAGTGGAAGTAGTGTCGTCGCTCGTTGCGGGATTTAGGGTGAGAAGCATGGCACATGTTGGAGGAAAGGGAGTCGGTTAGAGGATTGTGGAAAGATTAATTGCCATCTGGTCCTGTGCACGCGAAAGACGATCGCGTAGCCGGGATTTTCGACGCGTCCCAAAGCTTTTTGGGGGCACCTTCGATATATCGTTGCCGGTGTATTTATGACTCGTGCTCGTTACATGCCGTTTCGATGCACTATACGCTTTAAGCTCCGTGAAAAACATTCGATCACGTCTCCTACTTGGTAAAAAGCTTAGACATCTTTTCTTTGGTTTTTTTTTTTTTTCTATAATGGATTGAACTATGGACCGAAGGATATTGGATGAGACAGGGAGGAAATTGAATTTCTCAAAAATTTGATCAATTTTTGTTGAGCTTTCGTGGAATCATGTGGTATCTTTTTAAGATGCAGATAACAATTTTCTACGTAGTAAAAGAGTACTTTGAAGTATGTTATTGTAACATATAATCCATTAGTTTGTTTAGATATACATTGTGTAAGTTTAGAAGAAAAACAAGTACACGATTGCAGAACATGGATGTTATAAATTTAATTTATATTCGAAAGAAGAAGTTTGAGGAAGAAGGTTACGCAGAATGAGAGGAGTCGATGGAAAAAACGTTTAACACAGAATTGTCCAGAGATACCATGAAAGGAGCGATTAGAAGGAGGTTAACTGTGAGAAAACTTTTCAAACTTGTGAGATAACAAACAGAAAAAAAAAAAAGGAATGATACAGGGATAATTTGAAAAAAGAGAGTCGAGGTTAAGCAATCGTTGAAAGGAATAAATGCAGAAAGAATAAAAAATTAATAAAAATAATTAAAAAGAGAAAAGAATTTTTGCTCGATTACGTTTAATTAAAATTATGTATTTATTGCTTTCTCAGCTCTTAGATAATCCGAATAAATATGGAATAATCAACAGATATTTATAACCTGATATGAAACTGGTATAAAATTTGCATAAGTTGATTATATATGCCTTTTGAATACTTTTGCAATATGTTTTGCCTCTGAATGCTTTTCTTGTGGAAGATCCAAATATCTTTTAATATTATCTTTTTGAACAAATATTTTTCACGTTATTTTTTAAAATTTCTTTAATATTCGGATAATATATGAATTATTATCGAGCAAATCATTTCCACTAATGATAATGGTAATGATTTTTCGCATTTTTTTTCTACAAAATGAAAATGAAATATTTAACGTCAACGATAATTGACTAAAACGACAGTGAAGGAAAATAAATCATGTTCGAGAAACGACACGTTCGGATTATCGAAGATTTACAGCAATATAAATCCAACAGTCAACAAGATTGGAACACTGATCGTTTTAAAAAATTTCCTCGGCTTTTTTAAAAATTTTCTGACGCTTGTGTTTTTGTAAAAAGATATTTTGCAAGAGCAATGCGAATCTTTTTTTAAAGAGATTTACTTTCGATAAAGTGGATGTTTTAAAACGGATGATATAAACTGCAGAATGATAGGTATAGTAACATTCGAGATGAACGATTTAAAGATAGAGAAACATCGATATTTTCCTACCATTCTTTAACACATATACGAATTAAAACAATTACTCAAAAATTCAAATATACTTCTTTCCTGTCGCGTAAAAAAGCTTCGAAAACCTCTCACCAAACACTCGATGTGTCCTCAATTCCGTGTATCAACTAATATACACAACGGTTCTTCGAATCCTTCGAATCGCTTTTATCGACTGATTATCCTGAACCTAACCTCCCAAATCGATCGTACAATCACCTTGAACGTGATCACCAACCGAATTCAAGAAGGCAACAATGGCCTCTCTATGTACCCCGTACTCTCTTCCCCCGTTTGTTCAGAGAGACAGTCGAAGATAAAATCGATAAAATTTCCAGCGGGAAAGGGAGGCAGGAGAGCGGATTGTCTGTTGGCGCAACAACAGCGAGCGCACTTAGGTACAATAAGTTCGCGGCACCTTGCGAATCGGAAGTGAGCTTATTATTAGGCCACACTCTACGAATAGCCTGTACCTTGAACAGACGAAATAATGCCGCTTATAAATCGCAGAGACTTTGTTCGACGAGATCGATCGAGACTTTTTATCGAGAGACACATTTTTCGAGAGTGATAAATTTTGAAGAAAAATTTAAACGATTTTAGATTTTGTATTGTTGCTTCCTATGATGAATTTGAGAAAATTATTTTTTTTGAAAGAAAGAAAAAGGGAGAAAAAAAGAGAAGATTTTCGAAGAAGTTTGACGATGCAAGTCGAATGGCAACAATCGAAAGCATAGTCTCTCTCGAGAATTTTTGGGCGGAAGATCAGCCAAATACCGAGGTATTCGTGGCATACGTCAAAATCAAACGATTTCTATTTATACGTTTTACAACAGTATGCAGCGGCGACGGGTTCGATCGGACACCTGTTTCCATTCAAACAAACTGGGTTCTCCGATTATTATTTCAATCCATTGCATCGCTCTACGAGCTTTACATAAGCGTACCGATTACGTATTCGATCGGTGTGTTGCACTCGATCGATTATTCTCGAGAGCTTCCAAAACGATTCTTACGAATCGTCGCCATTTCTCGTTGCAATTTTTTATTTTTTTATTTTTTTTTTGGCTTCGATTTTATTTTCAGCGATCTCCGCATTTTTTATATTTTATGGAAATTCGTTAGGTAACTTGTCGATTATTTTTATGGATTTATGAGATAAAGATTAAATTTTCTTTCTTTTAATTTTTTATCGATCGAG
>NW_006263556.1:67726-85548 GCF_000469605.1 Apis dorsata | reverse complement strand
TTTTTTTTTTAAAATAGACACGAATAATAAAATATAAAGAAAATTCTTCGAAAAAATTCGAGAATTCGAAGAAATATTTAGCTACAGGGATATTTCGATATATTTTCCTCGTCATAAAATTGCACTGCACGGATATATTTCTACCTTGAGGTTTTCAAAAATCTTTAAAATTATTTTAAAAGAACAATTTATTAGTGTAATAAAGAAGAAAACAAGAAAAGAAAAAAAATCTACGATCTTTTAATCTGTTCCAATAAATAACGAAATGACGAAAGAAACAAGCATTTAGAAGAATCTACATCTTATTATTTCTTTCGAGAATTTAAACAATTTGAAAAAAAAATTGAAAAACAAATATATCCAATAGATTTTGTATCTTTCGACGAAAGTATGTAATATTCTATAAATCCATTATTTAAAATTCTTAATCAACGTATATATATAATAAAAGAAAGAGCATTTACGTATACACGAAAAAATTTAATTGAATTGCAAATTTAAGCGTAAAAAGAGGGAAATGTATCGCTTTGTTTCGCGATTTTGCTCGCCAGGTTATTTTCGTAGAGCTCAATTTCAAAATCTAAGCGTTCTTCCTTCTTCCACTTCGTGGCCTCGATTCGCTGGATTCCTCCATCCTCTCTATCATCTTTCCGTTTAATCGGTGCGAATAAATACAGCGAGAGAAAATGACAAGAGGAAATTAGACCCACTCGTTCGTTTGCCGTTCCTTTATTTGCCCGATCTTTAACTCTTGTTTTATCGTTAAAAGAATCGCGATAATAAAATGAATAAATTGATCGCAATTTTTACACGAATTATTTATATGCCAAGCGAAATTATTATCATACGGATTAAATATTCTCGAAAATTTAAAATATTTTGCCTTCGACAGAAAAAAAAAACGAATTTTTTCGTGAAAAATCTTTCTTTTTTTCTCTCTCTCTCTCTATCCATCAATTCCTATACACCTTCTTTTAACATTTCTGAGATTCACGCTCAAACTCCACGTAGCCTCGAATACAAATCCCGAAGATCCAAAATCGCTGTTTTTCCTGTACCAGCATATAGGTCAGTGGGTATATATACGTGTTGTTCGGTTGGCCAACGATACATCGAATTCGTAGGAGACTGGATCCGGTCCGAGGAAGTGGACTTTTTGGTTGGTGGGTACTCGCGACCGTCCCACGATCCTCTCTGAGGACCGCTCTCTGGAAGCAGCGGAGTGGCGGAGGAGGAGTTGCAAGGGCATTAGGCTCCGAATACGGAACGATAAAATTCTTACGAAACGTGTCTCTCCCTCTCCTCCTCTCCCTCCCTCCCTCTCTCCCTCTCCCTTTTCTCTCCCTCTCCCTCTCTCTCTCTCTCTCTCTGTACAATATTTCTCTGGTATAATATTCGTGCATCGAACTGGCACTCTCACGAGAAACGAGAGGCAGAAACGTCGAGGGAAAGGGAGGTCCCCGTCGTTGTGAAGAGGAGGTTGGGCAACGGAGGAACGATCCGAAGAATTCGATGGTTGAAAACAAACCTAACTGGAGGACGTGCTGTTTCGCTTTAGAGGAGACGGCAGACAAGACGTGGGCCCGTCAAAATGTATTTTTGACGGCTGTTTGACAAGCTTTTAACGTTCTCCCCTCCCCCCTTCCGTTTCACTGCCTCCTTTCCGCCTCCACGTCCGCGCGATGCTTTTTCGCGCGTCCTGCACGCTCGTTCTGCGACTTCGTTATTTTTGCGATCCGCGAGCCGAATTACGTAAGCGTGCCGCTCTGCCTATGGAAAAGGTTACCGGAAGGTGGCAGATACCGTTTCTAGAGATAATGAGCGCGAGAATCGTGATTTTCGGAGGCTATGGAACGATAGAAGGATGCGTTCGAGGGAAGGTAACTTTTGTTTTTTTTTTGTCTTGAAACTTCCTGTGCTGGAATTTTTTTTTTTTTTTTATATAATCAAGTAGATTTGAATGATACGTTTGGTTATCGCGTTTGAAGTATAATTCTTTTATATATTTGTAAATTTGTATCTGTATATTTAATCGTATTTAATTATTAATAATCGATTATTTCGATCAATCCCGTTACAATGTTATTACACCAGTGACATTTTGATATAAAATTGGTCTCACTCTGACTAATCGATAAGGATCTTTTGGTTTCCGGTTCCGCTATCAACCATTTCGATTTGAATTCAACATTGTTCTCGCATTTATTCGAGCTCAATAGCCACGCTTCCAAGGCCGTATCAATAAACTTCTTGTTCCCCGGAAAAAAGAATGCACAATAAAAAGACCAGAGATCCAGTTAACTTTAGTAAATCAACATTAAAGCATCATTCAATAGCTTAGAAAATCTGTTAATTCGTTCACTCAAATGAACGAATTATCTCCGACGAAAAAATATTGAAATATTTAATTTTTAATTTAATTTTTTGGCATCGAACGTATTTAAAAACGTATTTAAAAATATTCGAAAATGACTGCAAACTTCCGCCACGTTTATTCCTCTCCGATTAATTTGGTACCCGCATTGGGAAAAACCGCAATTAAGGATGTTGGCACTATCAGGCGTTTGAAATTCCCCAAGAACGTAGCCGCAGAAAAATTTCGTTTTTATCAACGACATTATTAATTTCGTGCTTTATGGAGGAGATAGGTTTGATAGGAAGATAAATCGACAGAAATGGAATAAATGTTTCGAAAAATTTTTTATTTTTGTTTATTTCTCTTCTTTTTTTATTTTTATTTTTTTTCTTGAACCATCTTATTAAATAATTCCACGAAGCGTAATCGATAAACTTGTTTTTCTTCCGTTCCAAACGGAAATAATTATTTAAAAAACAAAGAGAATCATTAATATTATAAGATGCTAAGTCATTAATGCGATAAGATCTTCTAACATTTATGAAAGAGCTCCGATTTTTTATTTGTTTCAAATCAACTTCAAAAGTTTGATAATATAAAACTCAAATTTCGATTCTTCACCTGTTCCTTACAAAATCATCGATTCCAAAAGCTTAAACTATACTCCTTAATTTTCGATAAATTTGCGTAAACATTTCAAATACTTTTGCTCAGATAAATTATTTGAAGATTTTAATTCTCTATCCCTTATAAACAAATTTTGAAAATGAAAAATTAAATTGCAAAGAATTATTTGGAATTCTTTAATAGAGAGAACAGGCGAAACGTATTATTGGGCTTCAGCCAAGAACCTTCATCCCTATACATCTTATTCTCTAGATATAACATGTATCATTTATTCTTTTTTTTATTCTTTATCAAATCTGTTTAATTCTTTAAAAAATTAAATAGACTAAAAATTTTCAATATCTATTCGAAGAAAATTTATCGAAACAAAAAAGGTAAAGTAAATTTAGAAAAATTATTCAATAAAGATATGCATCGTTATTTGATATAAAATGATTCCGCGACACAAACGAAACTCGAATGTAAAGAGCAAAGAGATATTAATTCAACCAACTCGAACTATCAACCGCACATCCGCACTCTTAATCTCTGTTCTTGTTTCAGGTTAAATGGTAATCTAAACCGATCATGTACAACCTGAATGTGAACGTGAATCCTAGTCCGGCGGCTGCCGCGAGTCTTCTCGGTGTCGCGGCGGCCGAGGTCACACCAAGGACACCGGAAATCGTAAACTCCCTCATCGCCATGACCAATCCCTTCGAGGGCTACACGAACGAGAAGAGCAGGGATCGTACGGATTCGACTAGCAGCGGTGAGCCGAGCCCACCGAGTGTTCAGCACACCTGTAGTCAGCTCATTAAAGAAGGTACCCATCCGGTGGTGGCCTTGATAATATCCTACCAACTTCTCTCCGCAGATTTTTTGTTATTCTTCTTTCTTTCCCCCCGAATCTCGCGATACATCCAAGGTTATCCAGGATTTAATGGTGATTCTGATATATGGTAGGAGAATCTTTTAAAAGAGAAAAAGGGTAGGAAAAAGTATAGTTGTGATCTCTTGGTTATTTAATGTATTCCGAAAAAAAAAAAATTATAGAGAAAATTGATAATATATTTCTTTTTTTTTTATTACAAAATTATAAAATTAATAGGGATTTAAAGAAAAAATTTTTAAATATTTAATCACGACAGAATAACATTTAAAGCTTTAAAATTTCTGCTTTATCTAGAAAAGGATTTTATATAAAACATTTAATTTTCCGATTGCAAATTCTAATTAATGATTTTTTTATATATTTTAATGGATCACAATTTACTTTAATGAGTTATATTCTACATATATATTGAGAAAAATTCTTTTGTTCTCATCTTCGATGACAATTTGTATGATTAAATATCTAATATATTTATAGGATTGAAGTTGACGCTACAAACGAAAAGAAGAGCCAACGGAAGCGGGGATGACACGAAGAAAAAGACAAAGAAGGAAGACGGGAGTGCGGATGACGAGGAGGAAGAAGAAGCGGGCAACAACAATAACCGCGGTGGAGTAAGAAATCTTCACATAATTCTCGTTTAAACGATAAAGCCAGTCGTGATGTCCGGCAATTCGCGCTGTAAGTCGTCGTTTCATCGATTTCACGGGTTTTCGAGTCAAACCGGACATTTATTCCAATCAATTTTCTTCTCTTATTTATTGCTCCGATCAAGAATTCAATCGTTAAGCTATAAGATAAATTATTTTCATATTATATTACAGAAATATTGTAACATTTTAAATTAATTAAATAATTTTTGTAGTTAACGCCAGAGGATGAGGAGAGGCGTCGAAGAAGGCGCGAACGGAACAAGATAGCTGCTACCAAGTGTCGACTGAAGAAGCGTGAAAAAACAGTGACTTTGGTGCACGAGTCAGAAATCCTCGAAACGCAAAACCACGACTTGAAGTCGCAGATTCAGGAACTGGAGACGCAAAGGCGTAGGCTTGTAGACATGCTAAGTCTCCATGGACCGACTTGTCTGAAACAAGGTGGCACAGACAATTCGTATCAACAGTTTGCAGAGCCTTTGCAGCTGCCCAGTTACCAGGAGAATTTCGTGCAGCCTCCACCAGCATTGAACCAACCTCAGAATTGTGTGACAGAATATCCAGTAAAAGTGGAAGAGTATGAAGCTGACTTTTACCGACAAGGAAGTCCATTTGTACCAACCTCGGATGCAGGTTGTACGGTTTAGTAGCTTTATCGACGTTGTAACAATGCCTACCGCGCCATTTAAAGATTAGTTTCCGTGGAGATTTGGTTTACCGATTAAAGAAAATGATACATGATTCCATTAAAAATTTAAATGTTTGTTTGATGGTGAAAAAATAATTGCATGCATTCCAAGAAGACACGAGAAAGTAATAACATCTATTTAATTGATGGAAGCGTCGTCGAGGTAATTTTGGGAATTTTGTATGTTTTTAAGATTCTTTCGAAGATTCTTAACATTTCCGGTAAACCGAATCTCCCGTTTCTTATAATCGCAAGTCTATAGCTTGTAAGTTGATTATTATTTACATAACAACGCGCTCCTATTTCTCCTTTTCATCCTATTCTTTCTTCTTTTTTCCTTCTATTTCTTAACATTATCCCTTTGCACTCGAAACGTTCGATGTAGAACGCTTGAAGACATTCCTTAAGAATAACCCTTTCTTGAAAGTAAGTAACCAATTCCTTGAAAATAAATACTGTGACATTCTAAAATATAATTAATGTAATCAATAAATATAAGATAGAAACGAATTATTTTTGCGATACTCGATTTATTAATATTAGTATGTTGATACATCGAATATTAAAAGAAAAAAGAGAAAAGAGAAAAAGAAAAAAAAAATTTTATTTTATTTTAATTTGTATTAATTTTTGTATTAAAAAATATTTACGAAAATTTAAAAATAGTCATAAAAAATAGTCATAAAAAATAGTCGAGCATTGCAAAAGTGTTTCGTTATTTTAAGTAAAAGTCGAGAATTTCTTTTACAAATGGCGGTTCGCATCCGATGTCGATTATTTTTTTATGCGACCGCTTTTTCTCGATTTACCAGTGAGAAAAAAAAGTATAATTTGTATAACTCAGCATATAATAAGTCTTCTGATATTGATTACGACTATCTCTCGTATATTGGGACGTGGCTATGTGACGCGTTCTCAAAGGATACTTATAATTATACGAGCAATCGTAATGATATATTTAATACTGTGAAATGTGCATATTTTATACAAATTACATATATTATTATATACGTATACACTCGCAGACACGCACATGTCAAACACATACGCGTCATTACAAACATTAACAAACATATGATATATATATATACATGACGATTAATGACAATGACCGACGACATACCTCAATTTTGTGGGTAGTTACCCTTCTTCAGTGCGTTTGCACGAAAAAATTTTATTTTTTAATTTTCTTTTATATTGTAACTCTGATCATGTGATCGTTGAAATTTTTTAATACACGAAGTAATAGCGACAAGGATGCCAAAGAACCATCAGAAATATCGATCAGAGAATATTTTTATTTTTATGAAAAGATTATATCGGTGGAAAGAAATTAGTAAACGCACTTTGGGCTACGCTTACGCGTTCTGCAATTTACAAAAGCTAGTTTAATACTTAGCCGAATGTTACGATTAATAGTGAAACGCTTTTTTTCTAATCCATGGATTAAAAGATACTTTTTATTCATTTGGAATGTTACCGCCGATTGATATAACAAAGGAAAAGATTTTTCTTGCACTTCATAAAATGTGTGAAGTGAGATAAAGTCTTCCTCTTATTCTTTTGTCAAGAGATTAAAAAGCGTGCACAAGCATTAAGAATATTTTTTTCTTTAACACGCAGGAAGAACATGTAATAGTCACATACATGTGGTGCTATACATATACATACATTAAATATATATATATATATATATATATTTATATATATATTTGCTTTTTATATAAATTTTATTAAGTTGCCTGAAGAAAGTATTTAATAGTTTAATACACATGTTAAATATATATTATCGATGTCTATTTACTAATGCAAAGTTCTGAAAGTAATAGTATATCAAATGTATTGAAACAAAGTTTATATTTATATACAAATTTTTTCTATCTTTAACATATTGAGAGGAGGAACCAAAAAGATAATATTATTGACATGCTAAAAATGCGCAATAAATTTTAATATGCAAATTCTTTAAAAGTATTGCATTTTATTTTAAGTAAAAAATATTCCGATCGTGTTTATGGAATATTCGAAAAATTTTTTTAAATAAAAAATTAGATATAAAATTGATGGTTCTTTAAAAATAAAAGATAGAATTTATTTTGATATAATTATGTTTGCTCTATCCAATACATACTGCCATTATTAAAATTCCAGATACAGTCGCTTATTGTATCTGGCTATAGGTTCGTTGTCTTTTTAGTAAAATATATTAAAAACAAAGTTTTTCTAGAGAATAAAAACAAAATAATTTTAATAACAAGATAGTAAACAGTATATAAGATTTTATTCATTGTAACAAAATCGTACTATTGTCTTTTATTACTGAGTACCTGGCCATGGTTTTCCATGCGACAGCTATTTTTCTTTAGAAAGAATACATTAAATTGAAATTAGAAAAATGGCTGACAAAATTTTAAACCTACGTTGTAACCTAAAGAAAAATTTTATTCTTTAAATAAAAGTGCCTTCAATATATACTAATTATCTATTCTTTATTTTTACTTACAATCATTTCATAAATTTAAAAATAAAAATGTAAATATTGAAAAAATGTACTATCAACAAATACTACACACACATTTTATTATAGAATTCAATATTAATATTACATTCTCATATCTCAGTCACAATCAATTCAAAACAAAATTCATAATTTCATTTTATAAATAAAGATACTTTGGAAAGAGGGAAGGAAATATAATCTTATTAAATCTTAAATATACCTATTCAATGAGTTTATGAACCCCTGAAAGATATAAATAATATAACATCAATATAATTATTTAAAAATTAAAAAGAGATATTAACAATATATAATTAAATTCACTTACACAATGATATTATTAATTGGAATATGAATTAATTTGACAAAGAATCCTATAAAACCCATTATGCAAAAACCAATGGCAGTGGCAATGGCAATTTTCTGAAATTCTAAGAGTCACCAAACAAACAACAAGTTAGAGTAAAACAAAATTCAAGAAATAATCAATGACATTTGTTATAAACTTACCCTTCCTATCAGGTTTTGTGCATCGTTTAATAAGACGAATACTATCTTTCGCAAATTGACGTCCAGGTTCGGTAAGTTTCTTCACCTGATCCATTGTACTTGTGTAACTGTAAATAAAATATTCGTGCAATGAAATTTATGTCGACAAACCATATTTATATTCAATTTTTATAATTAGAATAAACTGATAATATTTGTGTAAAATTTTATACGACGAACGGTGTGCAAAATTACATGTGCTTTTAAACTTATAGTATATCTAAAAAATTGTTATATTTCACTTCAATAAAAAAAAATATATGTATTAATTTTTGGGTTCGGTAATAACAGTTAAAATAACTTATAGGTTACAAAAATTGTCCATTAATGCGTTGTTAATTTTTTTCTTAACTTTCTTTGAAAAGATTAAAAAGTTTTTTTTTAAAACACAGTACTCACAATGTGTATAAATGAAGAACGCTTCACAAACTGTTATATTTGACGTACGAAAAACTACGCTCGTCAGAAGCTGAGGCGCTACGTGGAGACTATGTTGTATGAACGTCACTTCCTGATCACTGATGTTGGAATTATAAAGTCGTAGCACGAACATATAATTTTTTAAATTTGAAAAAAATTTTGTGAAATAATATTAACAGTAATATTAATTAAATTCGAAACAATATTTAAATAATTTATATAATAATTTATAATAATTCGTGTGAATTTATATAATAATTTCCTATATAAAAAATGAATAATGAAAGTTTAAATAATATACATGAAAAAAAATTTGTTTATATAAATAAATTTTCATTAAATGAAAAATAAAAATCAAATAGCAAAAATAATATTAATGAATGATGTTATCTAAAATAAATACATATAAAGTCGTTTCGAGTTTTTTATGTAATAATATTTGTGCATAAATCCCTATACTAGGGAATATAATAGTGGAAACTTTATAATAATTAATAAAATTTTTAGAATACAAAATTTAATTTTTTTTTATTTCAATTTTGGCACGAAATTTTGTTATAATGTTTGTTATATTTGTAATATTATTATTAAATTTATAATATATTATTTGGAAGCAATTGCAAAAAATATTGTATGAAATATTTTTTTTTTTTTTAAATAAAATGACTTTAAAAAATTATTTGAACATATTAGATTAATGTTAAATATATATGAAATTTGTCTACTGGAATAACATACTGTATATCAGTCTTGAGATTTTTTTCATCAGTAACCTTTGATACTTGTGATTATTTGTCAAATGTTAGGATATCATATATAGAAAGTGTACGTTCTAAAATAAAGAAATTAAACATGAATTAATATATTTAAATTAAGTTAAAGTTATTAAATTATTTTATTAAAAATATTTTAATTACATCAAAGAAAATATGGGTAATAGATCTAGCCTTCTTTTACGCGAAGAAGAAATAGCACAAATCCAAGAAGCCACTGGATGTAAGTTTTATTTATAAAATATATATATTTCAAAAAAACATTCGAATTTATTACTGTTTAAGATATAATCTTATTAATAATAAAAATAATCTTAAGATATAATCTAATTTAATTATTAATTTATAATATATTTTATATATTATATTTCCTATTATGAAAATTATAATAATGATCATATATATTTTTTACTATATTTATTTTATATTTGAGAATATTTATTTAATTATTAATATATTTATTTAAAGTGCATTGTAATAATATATATATTTATTGATTAAATTCTTACTTTGTGTTATAGTTACACCAAACCAGATTGAACGTTTATATAGTCGTTTTACAAGTCTTGATCGAGGAGATTGTGGAACTCTTAGTAGAGAAGATTTCCTTAGAATTCCAGAATTGGCAATAAATCCTCTTGGTGATAGAATTGTAAATGCTTTCTTTGATGAAAGTGGTAATGATAGAGTGAATTTCTTACAATTTATGCAAGTGCTGGCTCACTTCAGACCCATTAAAAAAAATAGTCCTAATAGATTAAATTCTAGACAAGAGAAATTAAAATGTAAGTTAATAATGAGCTGATAATAAAATCAAATAAAATTAAATAAAATCAAAAGAAATTTTAAAATATTTTATATTTGTTTATATTTATATTTCAGTTGCTTTCAAAATGTATGATTTGGATAATGATGATTTAATATCAAAAGATGAATTACTAGCTATTTTGCATATGATGGTTGGTGCAAATATTAGGTAACAAAAATAATTTAATTTATTACTTAAAAATAAAATAAATTTAAATAATTTATATAATTTGTTTATTTTTTAATTTCTTTAAAAATATCTCATTTATTTTAGCGAGGAACAGTTAACTAGTATTGCAGAAAGAACTATAGTAGAGGCTGATGAGAATGGTGATGGAATGATTTCATTTGAAGAATTTTGTAAAGCATTAGAGAGGACAGATGTAGAACAAAAAATGTCTATACGATTTCTTAGTTAATTTATTTTTTTCTTCAAATAATGCACAATTTGCTGATGTGTTGGGCATATATATTAAAATTTATAATAATAATGAATATAACAGTTTATTTTTTCTTATATATTTTCATTTATTTTACATGAAAAAAAGTTGAAGTTATGTTCAGTATTTAATGATACAATGAAAGGTAAGATAGTAAAGTTCCTTTTTTTTTTTTTTTAAACTGTTATTCAAACAGCTGTAATTTTAATTAATAAAAAATGATACAATTATACGATTTTTACGATTTATAATATATATATAAATTCCATAGTTATTACAGATTTTGTTAACCTACAGTTTACAACATTTAATTTATTATTTGTCTTGTTATACTGCTTACATTTTCCAAAGAAAAATATGATAACATTTACTATGTATTACATTTACATAAACAAGTACTATTGGAAAATAAGTTATGCTATTGATGACATTAAAAAAATGGGAAATATGAATGTAAAATATGTATTACACAAATACTATGTATTTTATTTGTACATGAATTATATCTTGACTTCAAAAAAAATATTGAGGAATTATATTTAATTAATCGTACATTTTCGATATAATGAAAATTCTTACTGCATTTATTTTATCTTTCTTAATAGATTGTAACTATCGGTACCTCATTATATTCCAAAGCATTAAAATTTGCGTATGCAAAACAATGAGGAATATTTATTTTATTTTTATAATAATTTAAGCCGTGGATGACACAGCTAATTTTTTTAAATGCTCCATGAATACTTGTAAACTGACATCATCAGTTAAGACAGGCGCTCCACTTTCCTAAATTACAATAAAAATTAATTAAAAATTATAATTAATAATCAATAAAATGAAGAGAAGCTAATAAGTTTTATTGCTAAATAAATAAATAAATAAATAAATAAATAGATTAAAGTTAATTATAATTCATAAAAATGTATTTTGTGGACAAAGATTTTTTTGATGCCAACCACCAGTGAATTGTGATAATACTGTTGCAAAAAACTGTTAAAGTGTGTAGAATTTTATGCTTGCCTTATAGTGAAATCGTGTTAAATAACGTGAGATAATTTAAAACGATTTAATATTGATATTTTTATAGCGATAGTTTTGGAGTAATAGTTAATATTTGTTAGTTACTTTTTACTACTGTTAAAAAATATTATGATGAAAAAAAAAATAAATATTTTATCGTATAAATAAGAAATATTAACTATTTAAATTTCTAAATTTTCCCCACTAATTCCATTACCAAAGCAATAAAAGCAAATATAAAGAAAAAAAATATAATTATCAAATGAATGTAAAACACACCCCACTGGGTATCGGCATCCCCTGGTTGCAGGATCACGATGACATGAAAAGATTATTAATTACATATGGTTGATTAAAATGTTTAATTCGTTGAAAATGAAAAATAAATAAAATAGTCTAATATGAATAAATTTGATGTTGAAAATGTATTTATATTATTAAGAATAAAAATATTAAATAATGTACTTACCGCTCCATAAGCATACATATTATTATGAGTTTGACTTGGATTCACTTTGCTCAATAAAAACCTTGCTTGTGAACCACCTTGTTCAGTATCGATATATCTAGGTGCAGGGAACCGTTCGGCTAATATTTCAGCAGCATCATCAACAGGTGCTGCCAATAATTGTCGGAAATTTTCATATTCTGGCAAATCTTGATATTTTAATTGACGCCATTGTGCAATGGTCTGTAATAAATTAATATACATTGTAAGCATATTATCATTAATCATAAACAATGATAAATAACTACCTCTCCATGGAATATAAGGATTTGGAAGAAAGTATCCATCAATAAAATTCTATCTGGCTGAATAGATGATGTATCTAATAAAACTGGTTCCGGAGGGCCACTAAATCCATAACTGTACAAAATTGGCTGTACCATTATCAAAGAATTTGTTAAATCTTCTCTCATGAGCATATGTCTATAATATTTAAAATTTAATTAGTAATAATATTTCAATTGATTGAAACACGAAAATATAATAATAGCTGACCTATAAAAACTAGTTTCATCGGGAGAATTATTAAATACTTGTAGAAATTGCGATCTACGCAAATGATACATAAATTGAGGATATAAAGAAAAGTTTTCTGCAAGTCTAAAACTATTTGGATCATCTTTTGTGTATTCTCCAAATTTCTGGCACTATAAAAGAAATGCTTAATGTTAGAAATATTACATATATTATATTAAATGTTAAATATAAATTTAAAACTGAAAAAAATACAAACTAATCTAATAAGCATACGATCGACCCATCTTAAAACATCTGGTCCATCGTCACTTTCTGCCCTAAATACAGCTAAACGCGACATGAGAACAGCGGCTGCTTCTTGATCAAATCCAGCACTTATATGATGTAAAGATGTCGATGCATCTGCCCAACTATAATCGAAATTATTATGATTAAAAGGTAATAAAAATTAACAATAACAATTAATAATTTTAATAAATATATTAACATACTTTCTAGCAATTGTAGTAACTCTGATTCTTCGTTGACCGCTACTATGTTGATACTGTGTGATAAATTGAATACAGCCTCTTCCACCTTGAGGAATTGGTGCTGTATGTTGATTGACAACTTCGAAAAATAATGCTGTAGTAGTGGAAGGTGTAAGGGAACAAAATTTCCACTGGCATGTACCACCTAATCCTACTTCTTGTTCTCCGACACTTGATCCTTTTACTCCTAGAGATACGCAGGGCCCGATCGCACCGGAAACTTTAATTTCTCGTGACGTTTTCACTTCCAATGTTGCATTAAATGCCATTTTCAAATCGCCTTTATGATCTTTAGCAAACACACGTTGGAATGTTTGCTTGAATAGAGAAGAATTGAAAGAATCTCCCATAAGCATATGACCACCAGTTGAATTGCAACATTGTCTCATTTCTAATAGACCGGTTTGATCGAGAGCGCACGAATAGATATCTATTATGTGACCGTTTGTTGCAGCGCGTGACGCGAGAGAATCATAATGTTTAGTTGCCTTTTTCATATGTTTAGCGTTATCTTTTTGAATATCATGATGCGATCTAATAGGTTGTCGTAA
Organism: Apis dorsata; assembly: GCF_000469605.1. Lineage (NCBI taxonomy): Eukaryota > Metazoa > Arthropoda > Insecta > Hymenoptera > Apidae > Apis > Apis dorsata. The sequence continues at coordinate 71,775 of NW_006263556.1, read as the reverse complement.
GTCATCCGTTACGACTTGACCAGGTCCTTGAGAACAAGGTCCACCCACAAATAGCATTATCCTAAAAATAATAACGTATATTTTTATTCAAAATATTCGAATAAAAAATTTATAATCGAAACATATACCTAGCTCCTGTATTAGCATAACTAGCTTCTAAAAGACCAGTAGCAACAGCTAGTGCAACACCCGTCGATCGCAATGGACGTTTTCCTGGCCCGATCGGCCATGGATCTCGTTGAAGTTCTCCCAAAAGATCTGTTAAACTCATATCACATTTATGTACAGGTTGTAAAAAACGATTTGCTGCTGGTAATGGTTGTCCACCAGGTCCTCTTTGTTGATTTGGATTTTGACCTGGTATTGGCCGACCTATACCTATAAATCGTGATAATAAATATCTCTTTTGTACAGTTACGTTTTATTAGAAAAATATACCTAGCATATCTTGAACCTGTTTTGGTTGTAAATCTTTAGTACCACGAAAAACATAACTTTTACTGCATCCTTCACAACTTAGTTCATGTACTTGTACCATTCTTCCAAATGTAATAAGACCAATTAGAGCATTAGGTGGAAGTAAAGAAAGTGACATTTGTAAAGAATCTTTGAGAGAACCTAGTTCTTCGTCATCCATACATGTATCCACAACCAGTAAAAAAATAGGTGGTAAACACTGTGCTCTCTATTCAAAAATAATAATAATTAATATCTAATAAAAAAAACTACTAATAAAAATAGTATTTTATTTTGACATAAATATTGTTTACCATTATGGTATATTCAATAGTTGAAAACTTTGGAATTAATTCAGCTGGTTGATGTTGTTCTGAAATGGCAGCATATTGTGGAGGAAACTGAAAATATATTATATATCAAATATTATTTTATTACAAGATAATTATGTTTATTTTTATAATCAATATGATTTAATTCTTACAGGATTTCTTTGAAAGCATAGATTGCACACCCATAATTTAGCACGGTAATCGACTTGGCATAATGGATTTAAAATTGCTCTACATGTAGATCTTGTACAAAGAACAGGATCATATTGTATTGGTGGGAGATCTGGCCTTTCTTTGATCGGTTGATAAAGTGTTCCTAAGGGCACAACAAGTCTAGTAGCATCTACACGTGATGAGGGCCAAACATTCCAAGTAATACGTATTCCATCACGGTCTTCATTTTGTTGAATGAAATCTTCATAAGTAGTCATGTTGCTATAATCAAGAAATATCAGATAATAAAAATAACATTCAACTTTAATCCTTAATATTCATATAATTTTTAAATATGTGACAAGTGTAAAGAATGTATAAATGATTTTAGGTTAAACATACCTAATTAAGTCAACGATGACTATCGTGTACTTTTAATTATAAGCTTGAGATAATTTTAAATAATCTTTACTATCAAGTTCTCATAATTACAGCATTATTTTACAATTGAATTAAAAGGACACTACTTCACCGTAACAGTACAACTCGTGCCGTCATTGAAGCCACGTCACTTGAAAGCTTGGAAGAACTACTATGGCGCATGCGTACAATGTCTTAACGTCAAAGGCGGTATTCGTATTTATATACATATATATATATTTGTGGTAAACAAAATTTGGGCATCATATAAAATTAAAAATATATATATTTCATAAAAAAGACATATAAAAAAATAAAAAATATACAAATGCATCAAAGTAATCACAGTATATAAATACAGATATATATGTAATATATATATACAACATATAAAAATATGCAAATATTATCTCTTTCTTATTTTTATTAAAAAAGATCTTAAATCTTTTTGATCTAGATTGTCACAAGTGGATTGATATTTATAATGTTATAATTTGTAAAACAAATATAGACAAGGAGAGGAAATAGGAGAGAAAAGGACAGAGATAAGATAAAAATATTGAAATCAACGCCATCTTTAGAGTGCCGCTTTAAATGAAACTCAATAAAGAAAGGAGAGGAAATAAAAGAAAAAAGAGATAGGGCAAGAATTGACCATTAGTGTCATCTCTTGAATAAAGATTTTAGACTAAGATAAAAATTAAAGATCAATGCCATCTTTTGAATACGAAAGAAATCTCTACATAAATACTTAACTAATAGCGTCATCTTTTTGAAAGGTGTTCAACGATGCTTATGAAATATTTCTCATACTCAAGAGATGGTACTAAAGGTTAATTCTTATCTCTATCTTTCTCCATCTATCTTCTATCCTTTCTTTATTAAGTTTTATTTGCGGCACTCTGAAGATGGCGTTGATTTCAATATTTTTACCCTATTTTTGTCCTTCTCTGATTATTTCCTCTCTTTGTCTATACTTGCTCTACATAATTTATGAGCTTAAGAGACGGCTCCGATATATGATTTTTTTACACGATCAGTATTTTAAAACGTAGGACACAAAATAGCATTAAAAGTATATCTTATATATCGTTTGTGATATAAATAATTACGTTTTGCAGTTAAGAAAGAGTAGGGATTCATTCAACCAATCAGCCGCAAAGTGATAACCACTGATTCTGAATAGAACAGAGTGAGTCGAGTGTTTACCGTCCGTATTTACTATTACTACGATATTACTAAGCTAAGTTTGTAAAAAATCGAGATATCAATATTTCTGCGTACGTATTACGGTACGATATCTGGTCAAATCTCCATGTCACGTATACTACAAGTGTTGATTTTCGACTAACCTCTGACACGGTGTACGTCGTCCGTAAAAATGGATAAAAGGTACGTCGTGATATTTTGTATGATTCGTTCGATTCATAATCGTTAATATCTTTTTAATCTTAACAAATTTTTAGCAAATTGGATACATCTAGGTCAGGGTATCGTGAGGATATCTCTAGTCATTCTAAAAAAAATAAGAAAAGATCAAGTAAAAAAAATAACATACTTGGTTTATGGATGAATAACATGCAAAACAATCAAAATAACGACATGGTACCTGGAATGGAGTATCAGCATTTATTATGGCAGTCCAATGTACAACAAAACTTTTCGAACAATGGACAACGTCTTTTTACAACAACATCCGATCCTAGCATGTGTGGCTATACACAGATGCCCATGACATATACCATGGAACCTGTTTCACTTCCAACCATGTATAGGCTATATCAACCAGTACCGTTTTCTGGCATTAGAACTGTTCACGGTAGACCCAGACGGCATTGTAATCAAAATTTTCCAATGAATATGAATATGAATTCTATGGGGAATGGTTACTCAAGTTTACAAGAAAATGGAGTAGAATCTTCTGTGCCTATTAATTATCAAAATGGAGATTATGCAAGCTTGCCACCTACTGGTAACAAGAATAATGAAATAAATGGGGATGAGCCAAATTCAGAGCATCGGAGGTATTCAGATCCTGGTCTTGGATCCGCAGAAGCTCCAGTTCAAACTCAGAGCGAAGATTCTGATAGCATCGATAGTGGAAGCTCCATTACTACAGTTGGACGTAGCAATAAGCTTGTCTTATCTCTTATCGAACAGGTGGATATATAAATTATATATATTTAAAATGTAACAGATATATATTAATAATCGTACAATTTTGCTTTCAGATGACAGAACTGAAGAAAGGCAATAGTCAACTGTTCAAAGAGTTGAATGAAACAAAATCGGAACTAGGCAGTATGAAAGCAAAACTAGCACAATGTAAATATAGCGGCTCTTCAGATTATCAACCAGGAATGTTATCAGGTAAATATTAACAAAAGTTGTTATAGCAGATTATTCCTAGAACCTCTTTGAATTTTTTTGAAATTAATCCAATTTTATGTTTTGTATTAATATTAATACAAACGATAATACAGTTGCAATATAATATAAATAACACAAAATAACACGAATATTTTAATTCCTTCAGATTTTATTCGCGAAATCAGACAAGCCAACAAAACATGCGAGGAGGGATTGATTTCGAAAGTAAAATCTATGGTGGAGGAAAAACTAAACCAAAGATCGTTAGAAGTGGTAAATTTAAACGTAAGTATTAATTTTATATCTTCATACAAGCTC
>NW_006263556.1:63757-67466 GCF_000469605.1 Apis dorsata | reverse complement strand
AAAAAAAAAAAAAAAAAAAAAAGAAAAAAAGACAAATGCTATTCTAAACAATTTACATTCAATACATTCAATGATTTACATCGTTATTGTTATTAAACACTGATTCATAACAGTTATATTGAACGACATAAAAGTTTTCCACAAGTGAACAGAATGTGTCACCGCTATATCAGTTTTCACGATTAGTCGTTTGTAGAAAAAATTCATTTAGTGGAAAAGAGGCAGGAAGTTCGAAGCGTAAAAGTTCGGCAGATAGAAAACGTGGGAAGTGAAAACAAAACGTATAGAGAGACAGAAAAGAGAGAAAGAAAGAATCCACTTTTTCTCATTCTCTCCCGACTTTGCAGCTAGGCTACAGTAATGTGCCGCTCCGACCAACGCTTTCGGCATTTCCACTGGCATGGTCATGGACATATTGTTTGCGTAGCATTCGTACGTTCTGTTTGATTAGGACGGCCAGGTGATCCGCGCTTCTCCCTTTTCCTCTACCCCCATTTTTCCTTTCTTACAATTTCCCTTTCTCGATTATCGTCTGTACGCGAATTTTCATCGATCAAATTCTTTTCACTGTACGCGTTTCTCGATCCCTCTCTTTTTCTCTTCGATTATTTATGTACGTTTACATTGGAATTTTTATACAGCGCTATTTAAATACAAGCTTCCTTGTTTTTCCTAATATTTAATATATCGACTACATAATAGAAAGGAATATATGGAACATATTCATATCCAATAATGGATTCAATGGGAATAATTCCAGTATTTAATCAATTGTTTGTGCTGGAGAAATTTTTCACAGAAACTTGTTCAATATGGATTTTTTCATTGAAACTAGCCAAGACGTCGATTGTTATTCTTGATAAAGAATATTTAATTATTCTTCTTCACGTTCAAGAATCAAAATTTATATTCTCATTTAATTAGTTTTCGATTATCTTGTAGAAAGGGGATCGAAGATTGCCCAAGTAAATCCCCATTTCTCAAATATTTAGAGAAGAAACAATATCTTAAATCTTGAAAAAGAAACATACACATACAATCTTAAAGAAACATACTAACAAACGTATAAAAAGTCGTTTACTCTTAAAAATCGTCAGATCGAAAGAAACGAAATGAAAAAAAACTTAGATTCTAATTGGATCTATTTGGGACGAAAAAAAGCGACTTCAACCCCTAATTGATCTCATCGAGGAGTCGAAAGGCAGCAGCAGCGTGGTTTCGATAAAAAGGCAGACTGATACCGGAGAACCTAATGTAGACGTAATACGAAATATCCGTGACGCTTGGTAAAAATGATTAGGTTTCACATGAGGGTGGCAGTTATGGGGAGGTGGGGGATGGGTAGAGAAGGAGGATAGAGAAGGAAGGATTTTTCTATGCGAGGAAGAGAGGTGGAGGAGGAGGAGGAGGAGGAGGAAGGGTGAAGGATGAGGCACTTAGCGGCTGTCACGGCCTCTCCCTTGGCCTCTTTCCTCCCCCTCTTTTTCCCTCTTCTGCCTTCTCGGGTTTCAACCATCCATTAGCCTCATCAACCGAAGCGATGGCCATCCGCGTCATACTCGCCTCTCCTCGTCGCGTCGCGTTGCCAATCTTCGTAATTGAACCTCCGGGACCTTCCACTTTTCAGTATGTATATTTCTGCCATGCTCGCGGCGTTTCTCCACGCGTTTTCACGCGGGCCAAGTGCTCGTACTCTCCATGGAAAGTTCCTGTTCCGTCTCGCGCCGCCATTTTCATTTCCATTACTAAGCTAACAGAAATTAGGGAAATGCTTAAATTTTTTTCCTTTTCTTTTTCCAAATTTTTTAAAGCGTAGAGAATGAGAAAGATCGGAGGTGAGAGGGATAAGATGGATCCAATATATTTTTTCGTTGTATTATTCGGAGTGTTAGCAAGTCGGTGAAACGTTATCTCGTGAAAAATTGCAGCCCGCTATGTAAATTGTTTGATTTCTTTCGAAACGAGTCGAGCCATCTTATCTGTTCTCGAATGATATTGTTATCTTTTATTTTTATCCTCATTTTTTTTCTCTCTCTCTTTTGTGACTCGAAAGAATTTTCTTCCAAGTCTAGTAATTATCCTTCTCGATTAAAACCTTGATCTTCGTATATCGTAATTCATTTACATTCGTAAATAATTCCTTTGATCCTTTTCAGAATCGGATAATAAAATTAACGGAAGAAAAAGAGGAAAGCGACAGAAGAATAGCAAAATTGGAGGAGGAAGTGGCGATGCTGAAGCTGAATGCAAAGTGAGTACCTATTTATTGCTTTGCATGATCGTTGCACATTCTCTTAACAAACTTTAATACTTCTTCATTTCTTTTGTTGCAAATTGTTTTATTCCTTTTTTTTCTTTTTTTTTACATATTACATCAAGAATTGAATTCACGTAAATTTTGTAAATTATTATTAAAAATTTTTGTAATTTTTGTCGATTTAGAGTTGGACTACGTAGAATTTTTATCAATAGATTTATTCGATTATAAATAAAGTATAGAGTATAGAATTTCGTAATAAAACAATTTCATCGACAAAATTTCTTTTTACATATTTACATATTTTTCATTCGATTAGAGAAATATATAATATGTTTTCAACTTATTCAGGAAATCTCTGATTTCTCTATTAATTATTATTAAATCTTCTTACCTCAATAACATAGCATGCATCTCTTCTCGATTTCTTCAAAATAAAATACCTATCTCACACGCGCACACACACACACATTTAACCATTCCAGCTACGATCAACCTAAAAAAATCATTAAGAGCGTTAATCCTGTCAATGCTTCGCAACCTGTTCATCTGGCATCCAAGAAAAAAAGCTAACCGCTAAAATAACTTTCACTATTTTCCTCCTCGGATATATACGCACCACACAATGCAACGACAACTCGAGCATTTTTCCAAGCATTAACCGTGCCGCAACATTTGAAAAAACGACTTGAAAAAGATACTCACAATCGAGTATCACAAACCTCGCTCGAAATCACCAACCAATAATATCACCCAATAATCCGTCTCTCGCGAGTTCATTCCAATCCAACCAATCGAGATTCGACATTGGAAAAGTGCATCCAAGCTTTCTCTCTCTCTCTCTCTCTTTTTCACTCACTCTTTCTCTCTCTCTCTCTCTCCTCTCTTTCTCCCTCTCTCTATCATCTCCCGTCCGCACTTTTACACCTCGCACGCGTTCGGGTCCGCATGCCAAATACAAACCCGAGCAACATCCACACGCAGAAAATTGGCAAAAGATTGCATTGCACACCGCGCTGATCGAGAGACACCGCGCCCTGAAATACACTGTATATAAATACATTGGTGGAAATTGTGTGTTGATTGGCACGTAGCAACGAAGGCCGCGAGATCGCCGCGTTCGAGGAAGAAACTCTGGCGCTGAGACGGGAGCTGCAGGAGGCCCGGGCGTCCAAGTGTCTGGCCGAGGGTCACGTGGCAAAGTGCGTAAACGCAACATCAGCCTCGCCTGTCGCTACTTTCCATACTACGCGATCCTACGTAACCAGCACCCCCGTGCGTACCGCTCTATCCGACACCTGTAGCCTCATCCCATCGTCATCGACATCGTCGTTGTCCCTGTTGGCCCCCCAACACCTCGCCTCGTTACTGCGTTCCCGAAACAACGACGACGACGACGACGACGACAACAACAACGCGGATCATCTGGCTCACCGCCATTTCGTCTCGGAC
>NW_006263556.1:61549-63538 GCF_000469605.1 Apis dorsata | reverse complement strand
CACTACCACCACCACCACCACAACCACCGTCGTAGCAACCACCTCCTCTTGCCCGTTCGACGATCAGGGCCCTGAGCTTTCCACCAGCGACGATCGATCACTCTTGATAACGGCCATCGGTGATGATACCACAGCTTTTCAAGAGACTAATAGCAGTTGTAGCGTTGCAGAAGTTGCCTCGTTGGGAGGGAGCTTCAAGCAAGGAATCGATCGAGTCGAGAAGGAGAAGGAGAATGAGGAGGAGGAGGAGGAGGAGGAGGATACGAGGATCGTCGAGGAAGAGAACACGACGAAAGGAAACGAAGACGAAGAGGACGACGAGGCGATGGCCACGAAGAAGAAGAATCCGGAGACGAACGGCAGATGGATCGCGGAGAAGAGAGCGAAAGCGACGAGGAGAGAGGAGGAATCGGGGCGTGGTAATCGTCATCATCATCAGCAGCAGCAGCAGCAGCAGCAGCAGCATCATCATCAGCAGCAGCAGTATCACCAGCGAGCGGGATCGAAGAAGTCGGGAAGGAAGAAGAGGGGTAGCTTGGTGTCGAGGAGATCGTTGAGCGAGGCGGACAAGGTGGCGGAGAGGAGCGAGATGGGGGGGAGAGACGCGAGGAGAAGGGTGAGCAAGGACGAAGACCGGAATCGTCTTCTCGATGGCGGCGACGACGACGTCGACGACGACGAAACGAGCCGAGCCATCACCGAGATCCCGGAAGTGACCGTAGTCGGTGGTGGCTCCTTCGTGCCGAAAGATCTCTGCTCGACGGGAATCCTGACCTCCAGAGTCCTGACAGCACCTTCACGCGCTACCTACACCACCGCCTACATTTAGGCTACGTACGCGCGGGGCCCCTGCCAATCAAACGCGAACCAACGATCGCCGTTGAGCAAGGGGGGCTTCAAGGGCTTGCTAGAGGCTACTACTATGTACATGTCGAATAGCACGTAGGTCTATCGTTGTTTCACTCTTTCTCTTTTCTCTCTCTGTCTTTGTCTCTCTTTGTATCTTTCCATTTCGTGTTACGTCTCTTCCTTACCTCGCGGATCGCGCTTCCAATTCCGGATTTATTCCCCTTGGTTCGAATTACGCGAGCCAAGTTTAAATTTTCGCGCGAAAATTATTCTTTTTTTTATCTTCTTTTTCCAAAGTATTTGTAACGTGCGTGGAAGAGAGTTCGTATTTCGCGTTTCTTTCGCAAGAGATCTCTGTCAAAGGTATCTCTCTACGTTATTATTTATCCATTTTCGTAGTTTATCTCCTTCATTTTTTACTTCTTTTTTTTTTAGAAGTAGTCTCTATCGGTGTTTGAAGTGACAACGAAAGAAGCAGATTAAGTTCGATGTTTAAAATTGTTGAGAAATATGTATAGTATTTTTTTTGTTTTTTTTTTAGAACTTGGGAGTTCTTTCGGTTTCACTTCGTTGTTGTTGTAATTAGTTGTAATTAGTTAATTATATGGTAAGTAGGTAATAGCGTAAATTATGTCCACGTTGGCATGGCTTTTGAGCTTGTTACACGAGCATGCGTTTAATTTCCGAATTTTATTTTTAATTATCGTGGCTCGAAAATTTTTACTCGATGCGTGTATTTTTATATTTAGATGTTTTTCTTTTAACGATTTTATCCTTTTGATTCAATTTTTTTCTTACAAATTTTAACTCTTGTTTTTTTTTTTAAATCGACGTTAAGAATTTTTTATTCGACGAAAAATCAAAAATTTTTACTTTTATATTTATCCCTCTAAATAAGTAATCTCGTTTACATTTATTAACATATACGTATATATATATATATATTATTTCGAAGAAACATTTGTTTCTTTTGATTATAATAAGTTGGACGATAAAAGGAAGGACCGACTAAGAGACAAGAGTACGCAACATCTTTTTTTCCAATCTCTTCGACAAATTGCCAATGTCAATTTCCTCGTTACATTTCTAAAAGATCGTCAGGTCAACGCGTTACCTCGCATCCCCCTGTTCGAAGAGAGA
>NW_006263556.1:55629-61368 GCF_000469605.1 Apis dorsata | reverse complement strand
AAAATTAAAAAAGAAAAAAAGAGAAAAAAAGAAGGGAGGGAAAAAAAAAAAAAAATAAAACGATAGATTCGAGGATGAGATCGAAAGAATCAACGTATCATTATCGATTATACTCGTTGTATTCCACCGTTTCGCTCAAACATCATAAAAATGTCCCGGTGTGTACAGTTTAAACAAGCAAAGTCAATTTTTATCTTTCGATCCGTTCGTTCGGTGGAAATAACGGCCGCCACAGATACACGTTTCTCCATTTTTCCCTTCCTTTTACCCATTCTCTCTCTCTTTCTCTCTCTCTTTCTCTCTATCTATATCTCTCTATATATATATATCTCTCTCTCTATTTCACTCGCTCTCCCCCTCCTCCCGTTTCGATGTATGGAGTTTGTACACGGCAATTTAATAAATGATCAAATATTATATTAATTTAATGTTTTCAAGCCGGCGCTCGCGTTGCGTGTTTGCGCGGGCGCGCACAAAATTGATATTTTCTTTCTTCTACAATTTCCACGACAAACAGCCGCCGTAGAATCCCCGTCAACAACGGCAAACAACAAATTAATTCGTTGTTTAAACAGTTGCAGAGGTCGGCTGTTTGTCGCTGGCAAACGCGTTTAACGCCACCGACAAGGAACGATCCTGCTAAATTCGAAAGGAACTTTCTTAATACTTTAAAAACCCCGATTCCGTATATTTTCCCGCGTGTATATATATATATATATCGTTCGAATGATCCGAGAAGTATTTCGAATAAATCGAAAAAAATCGAAAACTCCCCTCCTCCCCCTTTTGATACTGCTAGTCTCTATTTCGACGCATACGTGTATAATACGGAGGAGGGGGGGGATTCTACAGTTTATATTTTTGATTTATTTCCTGTCACGAAAAAAAAAAAAAAAAAAGAGAGAGAGAAATCGCATGGAAAAATCTTTCGAAAATTTTCTAGTTTTGATTCGTTCGGCAAACGGGGATCATGTAAGGATCATCGATGTAATCCCCTTGTGCAACGACAGCGCGTTTAAAAAATGTCCCAACACGCGACGGGATTTTTTTCAACACGGTTGATTTTTCGAATCGCAATTTATTTGTCCTCCCCCGCGTCAGAGTTAAACGAACGAACGAACGAACGAACGAACGAATGGCGTCTCTACATCTTGGAGTCTTTTTTTCTTTTTTTTTTTAGAGGCATCACTTTTTTATTATCTCTTGTTCCGCACAGTAGCCCTGTTGTACAGTAGTAGTCCTGTCTCGGTAGTAGACGTAGCCCACGCAAGACCAACCGCCGAAGGAGGGTGGACACTCGCGAGTGATCGGCTTTGGTCGTGTGTACTTTTTTTTTTTTTTTTTTCTGTTCTTCTAGCCGGCAGCATGGCTTTCAGCTGATCTCACTGTTGCTTTTGCCGCTTCTAAAGAGAGCATTACAGAGATTTGTTTGGGCCGAGTAGATGGATGATGGGGGAGCGAAGGCATGTAACGTGACTTGACTCGTCATTTGTCAGACTGGAGAAGCTGCTGGACATTCTGCATAATAAGATGATCGGTGCCACCGACCAGGAAGCCGTTTCGGGCATGGCTAACGTGAAACGTGCAAGGAACGTCTCCTCCTCGTCCGGGGAGGACGAAGAGGGGGAGGAAGAGGAGGACGACGATGACGATGATGGGGAGAAGAGGAGGAATCGCGGAGCAGTGGAGGACGAAGAGGAGGACGATGGTAACGTGGATGAGGATAACGGGGTGACGGCATTCAGGGAGAAGCTTCCCGAATGGATGTCGATGATCGACAGTGGTATCAAACTCTCTGGACCTGTTACCGATCTTTAGACTAGGATTTTCGCCATTTTCCCACATTTTGAAATCGAAACGAAGTAAAACAAAGGAAAAAGAAAAAGAAACGATTCGAAAATGGTTTTGACAACAATTTCGAAATGTTTGCATTCGATCGAGAGAGGAGGGAAGAAATTGTTCGATGGAGAAATTTTATTAAATTAGTTAAAAATGACGGCGGAGGAATCGTTCGAGCACGAAGAGAAATAGCGAGAGTGATGAGCGATGATATGAAAATGATCGAGACCATGACATTAGATTAATTAGATTAATTAATTCTTCCAAGATTAAGTCAAATTTTTCACGTAGAAGAAATATCGTTACGATCAAATTTTGTAGGTGTGTATCGCTTAAATACGTCATATCAAAGAAAAAAGAAAGAAAAAATATTTTCGAGATATTTGAGAAAGTTTGACAATCGAAGAAAGAGTAATTAATCTTTCTAGAAATTTCTTCGATGAGTAACAATATCCTGATTCCGTGGAATGTTAACGTAATTTTGCTTCTCTTTAAAAATTATATATACATATATAGTTTGTAACAAAATTTTCAAACAATTTTTACAATCGTTCTTCTGGATCTAACGGATGCTTGATTTTAGATAGTTATCGCAACAAAATGATACTAAAATTTCCATAGTATATTTATTCTATAGAAATTTAGAATATTATAGAAATTTAAGTACATATCTTCGTACAGGGTTGATATTTTAACGTTTCTTTTATTAAGGATTAGACAATGGGGTGTATCGACATTGGAAATTCATAATTCCCTTGTCAATAATTCCCTTTTTAATTTTATCATTTTATTTACATTAAATTATTCATGTTAAATTTACTTCGTCGTTTTTAAATTTAATCGAAGATATCAGGCAACACGAGAGCAATTCCTCGAAAGAGATCATTGAAGAGCGATCGATCGAAGAATGTAGCTCGATAGCTCGATAACCGATTTCCTAACTGTGATCGTTTATTCGTCCCAATTTTTTGAATCCGCACGGTTCCTTAAAATTCTTATTATGCCGTCTCGCGTGGCTGTCCAGTTTGCTAGATTCGTTAAAATGAATTCTCGTCGATAAATGCACACTTTCGCTTCGTCGTATTAGTCCTTGTTGTATTCCTTGCGTTTAGATTAGAACTTTCGCAATGGAGCGAAAAGTGATCGATAAGTTGGCGTGTGTTCTCGCTCGCTGATCGATCATCAGCGGCGCTAGTTTCCCTGAGAACGAACTTGATGTAAATTGGGTTAACGCGTACAACGGATCTTCTTTTTTCGTTCCGTTAATGTTAAATATTGTTTTATTTGAAAATGGATCTTTATTCTATATATACACACACACACACATATATATATATATTTTCAATCGTCCCTAGAGTTTAATCAATTTGTAGATTTCATGATAAATCAAGTATTATTTGAGATTACGTTATTTCATTTTGTGTACATTATCATTTGTTAAAAGCTGATCTTTTTCTTCCCGTTATATTCGTTAATATGTTTTCTTTTCCCCTAGATTTTTTTTACCAGAATTGCTAACCGTGAACTCTTCGTTAGAAATTTTCCAGATCGTTTCTGAACGAACGTTGTTCAAATAATATAATTAATATAATTAATAATTTTTGTATAGGTTCTTTTTTTTCCCCCACCCCCTCTGAAAACGTAATTGATAGTTCGTAATAAGGGAAAGATATATTTTTTTATGAAGTAATAAGTAGATTGTACATATATATATATATATATATAGTATAATTGCGATACTTGAAAATTGTGAATTTTATCACAATCTTATCCTTCTTTTCTTATTTTTCTAATCGATTAATTCTTCTTATCTCACTATGCTATATTATATATTGCTCCGAGCAAAGGGATTAAACGATCGTTTTCCAATTTTTATTTACTGAGTAATCTTCTAAAACGGAAATTAATAATAGATAGATTCGTAGATTAATCAATTAGCAATGTATTCCACGATCTTTTATATTATCTATCTATATAATTAAACGATATGTATACATATAAAAATATATATATATATATGCACATACACACATACATACATAAACAGACACATACATACATATTATGCACGTAAAATAGTTTAAGTTGAGAGTTCAATTAGCTCTTCATAAAAGAGGTATTTTCGTAAACGAAGTGACGTTATTTTCATCCCTTTCATTCAGTATATATTTTCGTGAAATTTACTTTCTATTTTTCGATAATTCGTCTACGAAAGGACCTGTTCTTTGTGAAGAGTCAAGGAACAATTGCGACGTTGAAACAATTTCCACGTTCGAAATAATTAAAAAATCATTCGATCTGTTAATGACATTGTAGCGAATTTATTTATTTTTTTTTTTTCTTAGGAAAAAAAGGAATCGAAAAATCTTTCATCGTTTCGATCTGCTCGCTTTCGAAATAAGAGTAATCGAAGTAGAAACTTTAATCGTTCTTATTTCGAATAGAAAAAGACTTTTCGATTTATTATATTTTTTCTAAAGAATCTAATACAATTTGTTTCATCAATTCTGAACAAAAAAAAATAAGAATTCGATGAAATGATAGTAGTCAGATTTTCCAACGTCTGCTTGTATTTAACTCGATCGAGGTTTTCTAATTATTTTGAGCAAACTTATTTTGTGCAACGAGATATTGTAAATAATTAAATATTACCCATTTACTTTAATATATCTTTTCGAATGGGCACACACAAAGTATGAAACGCTACGCGTTTTAAGATATTCACTCGAATCTTAAATGACACGGCATATTCTATTTTTGTAAAAGAGACTTGGTAATGTGAAAAATGTGTACGACGAAACGCATATTGTGATTCATAGATTCGTGGAAATTTATCAAAAATTCGTGCTACTTAACGAATCGAAAATGTAGAAACGAATTCGTAATTCGGGGTATCATTGGCTTGCCGATTCAGTGATGTGTTATGTTCGAGCGAAATACGATCATTGTATGTGTGAATTGTTATTAATTAATTTAATCGTTAACTAATCGAATCACGATCGATGATTAGTACGTTTTTTTATTTTTTTTTTTTTTCACTTTATTCTCTTTTCTGTATCGCGTGCATTACGTTGCATTAATTTATAGAAATTAAGCGATACGCAAAAATTTAATCGGCAGGCGATTTAATTGATAGCCGATTTATTATTCAACCTTTTTTTTTTTTTTTGTTATTTTTATTACTCGAAATTGATAGCCGATCGTATTCAAATTCGTTCGAATTCGATTTCCACCGTGATAATTGATGTTTTTTCCGGCGAAATCGCCATTTGAATTTCATCGATTCGATGAACAATTCTTTAACCAAACGCTGTTTTACGCTATTTTATCGTTCTTCGTCATTTTGAAGTATCGTTTTTTTTTTTTTTGTTTTTTTTTTATTTAGAGTAATTTTAATCCCATTTTTTGGGAAACTAATTGTTCGCGCCAAGGCTTGCTGCGTTTTTCAGGATTAATTTAAGCACGATTAATTCTCCGTAATCCAGAGTGTCGCTAAAATATTTTTCATTAAAAAGTAAAAAGAAATAATGATAATCATAATATTCAATATCGTTCGAAAAATTCGTAACTCGTTAACAAATGATCGAGTGAAATAAAAATTAACATTTGTTCATTGCGCGATAATTCAGTAATAAGTGTAAAAAAAATTTAAATTGGAAAAAGAATGGAAACTTGTCGAACAAATGGATTACAGAGGAGTAATGGTGCGATAAAGGAATGACGATACTTTGTAATAGAAAATAATTATAACACTTAAATAGAGTACTTAACGACCGCACGAAACAACGTAATTACGAGTTTTTACGACGTTATTAATTTGTAAAATCGTGTCCATAGAGTGCACGATTGAAACGCACCGCGCAATCATCCAATTATTCCATCGATCTAATCCTCTCGAAG
>NW_006263556.1:54046-55367 GCF_000469605.1 Apis dorsata | reverse complement strand
TTTTTTTTTTTTTTTTTTTTTTTAATCGCAACGAACCCGATCTGAAGTAATTTCGAAATGAAAAATTAAAAAGTGCCCTTTTTATCGTCGACGTCCCTTAAGTTTTAAGAGTAAGTTTTTAAGAGTAGACTGTAAAAGCGCATTGCGTTTATATTAGAAACTTTTACCATTTTCTTTTTTTTTTTTTAGCTATTTCACTGATGGCGGAATATATATATATATATATATTAAGTTACGTAAAATGTTAGAGAGGATGAATATTGAAAAAACACGCCTTTTCGAACAATTTGTTTTAACAAGTAATCATATGTATATATATATATATATACATACATACATACATATATTCTTGAGACTTTAATAAAATAAAATGTACACGAACAAGACTGACACGATGGTTTGATCTTTATTGAGCCTATCATAAAAAAAATTCCCTCGTCCAAGTCCCATTTCACGAGAAGATACAATTAAAATTGGACTAAAATTGTATCGTTATACGTTACAACGTATTATTAACGTATTATTAATTGCACGTTGGAATGTTTTGAGCGAAAGCAATGGTCGCCACTTGATTAACCCCCGCACAGAGACCATCATTTTTACAGCGGCTACGGAACCGATAACGGGACCGATGTTTTTCCATCTCGCCTCCGATGTTACAGCCTATTTCCAAGTGTTGTGATTAACGGTACGCGAAAGATGTTATTCTTGTGTATGGGTGTTTGTCTTCGCTGCGCGCTCTCCCACGAAGATCGTCTGAAACAGTGAAATACTCGATATATATATATATATGTATATGTATATATATCGACAGGAATCGGCGATGATAGCAAAACATTGTTCCGATAAAACGAGCCTGTGAATTTCCCTCCTCCCAATTTCACCTTCCCTCTTTTCTATATCAGATTCTCTTCGATATATATGTATATATATATATAAAAGAAAAAGAATCTTCTTTATTACTTTATATTTTATATTTCTTTTCCATCAGATATCCTCCTCAAATCGCAACAGCGAAAATTCTCCACTCCGCTGGCGACCATAAAAACCGCCGGCCTCTTTTTATGGCCACGACCGTTCCTCGCGATAAAGCTTTTCCTTTTAATCTAGGCAAACGGAAAAAGGGGAACGGGGAGGGGGAGAAACAAAAAAGGGAAGAAGGGAAAAAATCTGCGATTCTTTCTCTCTCTCTCTCTCTCTCTCTCTCTCTCTGAGCCCTTTTCTCCGGCAAAGCGCCGCCATCGTAAATCGATTATCGTTTTACGACGAGGACGTCTTGGACGTCGTTTCCCTCGTTTCGCACGTTCCCTTCTCACGAAAA
>NW_006263556.1:50551-53385 GCF_000469605.1 Apis dorsata | reverse complement strand
CTACCTGGCGCACCGCAGTCAGGTACCAAACCGTTTTATTGGCCACGGCCCTTCCCTTCCAATTCCTTCTAATGCGGCGATTATCCATCGAGACGACGCTACTCGCGGCCGACCACGTGTAGCGTAACCGGATAATTCTCATCTCCTCCGAACTACGTTCCTAAATCCTGCTTCGTAATCGAGTTTTCCCTCCATTTTTCCTCCTCTAAGGAGGAATCCCCTTTTTTCCCTTTATCCTCTCTCGTTTCTCGACACGAACGAATTTATGGAAATTATCGTCTCTTGTAATTGTAATTGATGGGATTTTTTTTCCTATTTTTGAGGGGAGAAGCGGAGGATTATCGCGGGTATTCCATCGACTTCCGACAGCCGCGCCGGTCGAAAGGGATCGATATTTCAGCGGCCCGTCACAGTGCACTTTCCCCGGGGATAATAATTGAAAGCCGTGGCAAAATGGTGCGAGTCATGGTGCGCGCGTACCGAGTGAATTATTATTAAAATTGACCGAAATGGACGGAGGAGGGTTGGAGTCGAGAAATCGGTGCCAATTCGAGGCGCGTTTGATCCAACACCTGCCCGCCCGCCTGCATCTCTTTTTTTCACGCCCTCGTCATCGATCGCACCCCTCCTCTTCCCTTCCCTCCACAAACTTTTATTACGTATACACCGTTAAAGACATTACGATTTCATCGATTTTTGAACGGATACGGGACAAATATTTCTGTTCCCTTCCCTCGCAGAGACAAAAGTGTGGCCGAGAATCGGTGAGGGTGATTTTTCCAAAGACGGACAAACCCAGTCGTTCAGACAATTCATTAACAACGGAACGTGCCGAGAAAGGCAAATATTTGCCATTTCGTATAAAATTTGTTCGTATCCATTGCTTGTGTCGCGAAAAAAGAGCACGAAATAGAACAGAGCGCGAACGAAGCATCCCCCGAAGGAAGGGAAAGGAGAGAAAAATGGAAAATAAAACGGAAAAAAAAAAATTTCCTATCCTATTTCTCGTCGATTAAACAGAAATGCGTTTTCGAACGGTGGCGGCGAGGAAGTATCGGTATGTCAATGGGGGAGGGTGGACGAGGAGAGGAGGGAGGGGACTCAAAGGTTTTTCGGTTTGGCCCGCTTAAAACTTTTACCTTTCGGAGGAACGTTTGCACGGAAACGATGAAACGGAAATTTAACGAAAGATCGGGGAGGGGGTGGCAGGGTGGGCGCGCAACACCACACCGCCGCTCTTGTTTGTACAATCGATTCCGTGGAGCGTGGTGCTTTTATATTGCGAGCAAGGAGGATCCTTTCCCCCTCCCTCGAAAATATCGAAAAATCTTTCCTTTCCTCCCTTTCCTTTCCGAACAAAAACCTCCCTCCCCGAATTTAATTCGATTGGACTTATCGTTTTACATCTCTCGTTTATTTCTTCCTCCAAGTTGCTCACTTATGTACCCTTATTTTCGTACGTCGTTCGTAATGCTGTGAAGAATGATCGAGAAGATTTCGTAATTGCAACAAGAAGAAGATAGAATTATTATTATTCGAAGAGGAGAGGAGGGGTATAATGTCTTTTTATTTCGTGCGCGAAATAAGATTGGAACGGTAAATATTAGTAACGAAACTATGGTAAGTCGGCCGATTAAAGGTACTCGCAACTTGTTGGAAATAAAAGCGAAACACAACGTGAAACTAATGAAGATGGAACATTAAACACGTTCAATATTAGCGATCAAATATTTATAAAGAAATGTTTACTGGTACGTATGTACAGATTCTCTGAATCGATGTTTGCGCTAGTGTAGACCTGTTTTCTTAACGTGTTAGGAATATCAACGTTCCTACTTATTTCACCTCTTTATGATCCCGTGCCAACTAATTCAATTCACCTACGTTAAATATTATTATTTTTTTTTTTGCCTATCTGACTGTATTTTCCCGCGATAACAATTATTTATTATCTATTTTCAAGAAAAAACATCGGCAAATTTTGGAAAAGAATTTTTCCAACTTTCCATCGCACCCCTTCATCGAGACTTATTCATCGTTGAATCGTTAACGCGATTCAAATTGGAAGGAACGAGTGTTCAACGTGGTCCAACAATCCGAATTTCTCCTTGGGAAAACAATGACAAAGTCGGGAAGATAGCGTCTATTTGGGGAAGGGAAGGGAGGGAGGGGAAATTCTTTTTCTCATCTAACGTGTGACTAAGTTTAGTACTTTAGCATTAAACAAGAGATAACGTTGCTTGCGAACAAAGCAAGGATCTCGAGCCTCGATGACTAATCCAACCGTAGTCGTCGTAGTCGTCGTCAGAGCTTCACAAATAAGATTGTAACGAAGGAAAACGTCCATTACAGTTTCAACAGGTTACGTTGAACCACTAGAAACCTTTGGCCACCCCTCGATTCGTTTCACGATTTACGATCTCCTTTCATTCTCATTCCGGTTACGCCGGCTTATCGTGGCCGGTTATTTGTCGATCGATTGTCCTGCAAACATTTCATGCTGATTCACGATAATTTTTCCATCCGATCAAAGTTTTCGGATCAAAAGGAACAAAAGAGGAGAAAATTGTTTCCAGAGAAACGAATGTTTTCCCCAATGGATAACGAAAAAAATCCTTTCTTTTCTCGTGAATCATAGGTGATAATCCTTTCTCTTTATAATTCCACTTTTCCAAAACAAATTTTCACTTTCGTTTATCGAAAATTATTGTTCCGAGGAGAGGAAGATGAAGACAAAGGGAACGAAGAAGAAGAAAAAGAAGCGTAGAATAATCGTGCTCTGTTCAAAACGTATACCAATTAAAAAATTCTAGTTTTCCAAAACAAACTTTCAT
>NW_006263556.1:49404-49698 GCF_000469605.1 Apis dorsata | reverse complement strand
AAGAAGAAGAAGAAGAAGAAGAAGAAGAAGAAGAAGCGTGGAATAATCGTGCTCTGTTCAGAGTGTGAAACGTACACCGGTTAAAAAATTCCAATTTTCCAAAACAAACTTTCATTTATTCGTTTATCGAAAATTATTGTTCCGAAGACGAATGAAGAAAAAAAAGAAGAAGCGTGGAATAATTGTACTCGATTCAGAGCGTACATCGGTTAAAAAATTCCAGTTTTCCAAAACAAACTTTCATTTTCGTTTATCGAAAATTATTGTTCCGAGGAAAGGAGCAAAGAGAGAAAC
>NW_006263556.1:47321-49382 GCF_000469605.1 Apis dorsata | reverse complement strand
GAAGAAGAAGAAGAAGAAGAAGAAGAAGCGTGGAATAATCGTGCTCTGTTCAGAGCGTGAAACGTACACCGGTTAAAAAGTTTGCGCAACCGATTCGAGGGGGTACGGAGGTCTCTGGCGGACGTCGTCGAGCAATTGTGCTCTATTGATCCTGCCAGCGACTCGGTTATTACTTGCAAATATTTACCGATTTCTCGCTACGACAAACAAGCTAAGCGAGCCGCGATTTCGACGAGCTTTGCTCGCTTTTTCACCTATTTATACCTTTTTCTTTTTTTTTCTCTCCTTCTTTTTTCCGCGCCGAGATATATCGCTCACGAGTCGCGCCAAGAAACTAATAAGATAGTAATAGGGAAGATAAGGTGTCGTAGATAAAGTCGAATTATCGTCGTATTTTCGTCCCGTGAACGATCAATATAGGTTCGAAGTTCTTTCTCGACGAATATTTGTTTTACGTAGTAAGTGAGTAAGTAAGTAAGGTAATCGATCGCTTTCGAGGGGAGGGGAAAAAAAACGTGTTTTTCATCGAGGAGGGAGGAATGAATTCGAGAAATCGAGGGAAAGAATATCCGTCGTAATTTAAACCACGTTTTACCACATTTTGCGTTGAATTAAATCTACGTTTAGGATACGAACGAGACGAAACGAGCGAAGATAACCGAAGTAGGTTATCTTAAAATTATCGTGAAATTGTAAGTCTCGTATAAACTCTGGTAACAAAGTTTCGTATTAAAAGTATATTCCTTTCAAACGTATTCTACGTATTCTTAATTATTAAATTAACGCGTTAATTTATCATTGCGACATATCTCTTGCCGTGGAGAGAAATAGGCAAGAGAGAAGAGCGAATATTTTGGACACCGTACCCTCGAGAGGAAATTACACGGGGATGGAAGAGGGAGGGAGGCAAGGGGAGAGGCTTGTAAGTGGATGCAGGGCGAAATTGAGTCACTTAAAAAACGATAGACCGCGTGTGCTTTATCGTGCCCGAGACGGCGCAGACGAAACCCTCGAAAAAGAGTCACGTGCTGTGCGTGCCTCGTCGGCCTTTTCCCAGATTTGCGGCCCTCGAGATCGACCGTCGGCCTATCTCCGACCAGGAGGCCCTCCCCCCGATTCGGCTAAAAATAATAGACGTCTCGCACGTTCTCGAGGACGGGTCGTGGTGTTCGAAGAACGTGGATGAATCTTGGACGAGGAGAGAAAGGATCTTGTGCGATTTTTTATTGGATAAAATTGTCTCGATTAATGGTTGGATAAAGAGGAAGAGGAAAAATTCGGGGAAATACGGGATCGCGTCGTTTTGAGACGCGAAGGTGAGGAGAGGTCGAAAAATCAGGGGAACTCGAAGCGTACGAGGAGAACTGGGGCTCCGGGAAATTAGTTTTGACCCGATTATGCCGGTGCTTAATGCGGTTCACGCTCTCCTCTCCAGCGCAAATGTTGTGACAGCGATTTACCAAGTCACGGGTCAAGATTTGCACGGGTTTAAACGCCGTTCGAACACGTTTCACGGTTCTGCGTTATTCACAGACACGGATCGGTCGATCACACCTACGAACAAACCTATCCGTCTCCATCTTTTCGATCTTCGACCTCGACTTTTCTCCCTATTTTTGTTTTTCTAGCCGGAGACGAGGACGATGACGAGAGAAGTGAATTTATTTATTTATTTATTTTTTTTTTTTTTGAGAATAAAAGTCAAGAATCTTCGAGGCGATAAACTAAGTTTCCTTATCTTTGATTTACGATACAGAGCTTTGCTTTAATTTTCTTCGTCACCTTCGAAAGAAATCTCGTCCGATCTTCGTATTGAACCGCCTCCTTTTTCCTCCTCCCTCCCCTATCATCGTAATTTACGAGAGTTTCCCTATTAATTTCGGATACAGTTCGGATTAAGTTCGTATTCTCCGTACGCGGGGCGATTTCGAGTAATTTTTCCAATGTTTTCAGTGTGAATCATTAAAATTAAATAGTATGGCGGCTTTTTATATCTAATTAAAGAGACTTGTTTATTAATTTGATAATCCACGATAAGAAATACTTAAATTTACGTTTATT
>NW_006263556.1:43947-47275 GCF_000469605.1 Apis dorsata | reverse complement strand
TAAATGATTTAAATAAATTTATGATTAAAAATATTTTATAAAATAATAATTCAAATCAAAATACAGTGTATTTAAGATTTTAATGAGTTTCAATAAATTAAATTTTTTGAATAATTTATTTTAATATAAATTTGAAAGAGAATTTAAAAGTAAATTATCGTAATTTCTCTAATCGAAGATAGTGTACTAAAAAGTGTACAAATCGTCCGTCAATTTCAAATTTAAAGTTGAAATAAGTGGTAATACATGGTAAAAGTTTTCGGACGTGACCCAACCGCGGACGCACCTGATTTCCTTTCGGCCCCCGCCGAAACATTGACTTCTCGACGGGGTGGCGGTTTGTTGTTTCGCAAAGCGTTGAAACAACAAACCCTCATTCGCTCCGTGGCCGTAATCGCGCGACAGGTATTTAGGTTGCCGGATATTTTTCTAGGGCGAACCGAAAAAAGAGGGAATTCGAACAAGAAGAAATTCCCCTTTGCTCACTCGACCCCTTTGCTTTTCAACTTTCTTCTCTAAAAATTTACGAATGTATACGTGTATATGAATTTTTCTTTTTTGTTTTTTTTTTTTTTTTACAAATTCGTAGATCCAAAATGGAGTGTAATTTTTCGAACGAGGAGAATCGTTAGAATTTTTGTTTCACGGCACGGGACGGCGTCAACCAAGTATCAACGGCGTTAATAACGGGGGAAAACAGGGACAGACCACCCACGTGGAGCCAGGTAGCCGTTCGTAGTATCCGTGGTCAGTTGTTTCGCCCGTGTCACCTCCCTCGTCTCTTTATATAAATGACAAAACACTTTTATCGAGCCGAAGACTCTCGACTAGCGAGTTTCGCTACTTCAAACGGTAGTCAAACATCGTTTGGCCGGTGAACGAAAAGGAAATTTTTTTTTTCGGATAAAGCGTTTAAAGCGTTTAATAACGCGGAGGAAGAATCGGTGAAAAGTTTCAACATCAATTTTCGAAATTTGGAATTTTGAGCAATATTTATTTATCTTGTCATAAATTTATTATATTGTTATGCGCTTGATCAGAAGGAGATTTTTTATAATTCAGATTGATCCAACCTTCTTTTAAAATTTTTGCTTCGGAAGAAGCACAAGTCGCGCGTTTTTTCTTTCTTTCTTCGTAACGCGAATTTCTTAACGCGGTGTGCCGGTTTTTTTTATCACGCGCAAATAAGTTGTTAAAATTCCAGGTCGCAATAAAACCTACCGCGATGAAGTATGACTCCCAGACCGAAAATAAAGCGTCCGATAATTGGCGTAAAAAAAGAAAAAACAAAAAAGTGATTCTGCGACAATTGTCGCCTTCTTCCACGAAAAGTGAACGAAATAAACAACCTCTCGCTTCGTTCGCATTTATTACAATAGAACGAAAAGAATAATATCTCATTCGTTTTTAACCGTTTCACGCGTATACACATACAGAGCGTAAGTAAAAAAAAAAAAGAAAAAACAAAAAAGTGATTCTGCGACAATTGTCGCCTTCTTCCACGAAAAGTGAACGAAATAAACAACTTCTCACATCATTCACATTTATTACAACAGAACAAAAAGAATAATATCTCATTCGTTTTCAACCGTTTCACGCGTATACACATACAGAGCGTAAGTAAAAAAAAAAAAGAAAAAACAAAAAAGTGATTCTGCGACAACTCCCGCCTTCTTCCACGAAAAGTGAACAAAATAAACAACTTCTCGCTTCATTCGCATTTATTACGCGATAGAACAAAAAGGATAATATCTCATTCGTTTTCAACCGTTTCATATGTATACACAAACAAAACGTAAGTAAAAAAAAAAGGAAAAAAAAAGTCTTAATTCCAGGTCGCAATAAAAGCTACCGCGATGAAGTATGACTTCCAAATCGAAAATAAAGCATCGGATAATTAGCGTAAAAAAAAAAAAGAAAAAAATAAAATTTTGAGACAACTCCCGCCTTCTTGCACGAAAAGTGAACAAAATAAACAACCTCTCGTTTCGTTCGCATTTATTACGCGATAGAACGAAAAGGATAATATCTCATTCGTTCGTTTCACAGATAGAGAGCGTGAGCAAAGGAAAAAGAAAAGAAAAGAAAAAAGAAAAAAAGAATCCCTAGTTTAGAGGTTGGATAGATCCTGGTAGATTGGTGTGGATGTTCAAGATACGCTTGTTCTAATCTAGGTCAAATAGCAAATCGTTATTTAATCGCAGATTAANTATATATATATATATATATATATATGTGTGTGATGTGTGTGTTTACGAATCTCTCGAGTAAAGTATTAGCCGACTCTAAATGCTTGAATCGTCGAGTTGTATGCCTTCGATTCGTCGCCCCGTCACGCCGCCAACCTGACCGATATTTCTCTCTCTCTTTCTCTCTCCCTCTCGCCCCTTATTTTTCTCTCCTTTCCTTCCTTCTTCCCTTTTTAACGATACACCTAGTTTCCATTATTACTTTTTTTCTCTCTGAATGAGTAATTGATGCGAGGGAGGAGGAGAAGGGAGGAGATGTTAGTATTTTTCGAGCCTCTCTCCTTTGCCAAAATTCATTTCTCCCTCTTTTTTTCTTTCTCTTATCCAACCTCGATACTTGCTTGAAAATTTGTTCCTCTCGTCCAGAAAAGAAACAGAAGAAAAGGCGATAATAGGATAATAATTAGGTCGAATTTAACGCGGCCAATAAGAAGGTATCGTTATAATATCAATAATAATAATAACAACAACAACAATATCGATATTTGCTTGAAAATTTGTTCCTCTCGTCCAGAAAAGAAACAGAAGAAAAGGCGATAATAGGATAATAATTAGGTCGAATTTAACGCGGCCAATAAGAAGGTATCGTTATAATATCAATAATAATAATAACAACAACAACAATCTCGATATTTGCTTGAAAATTTGTTCCTCTCGTCCAGAAAAGAAAGAAAAAAGGCGATAATAGGATAATAATTCGGATTTAGACCATCAAGGAGAAATTACTCGTTATGATATCAATAACAACAACAACAATAACACGAATCAACAACTTACGCGTGAAGATTTGTTCCTCTCGTCCAGAAAAGAAAGAGAAGAAAAGACGATAATAGGATAATAATTGGGACGGATTTAGACCATCAAGGAGGAATTATTTATGATACAAAATATATAAAATAACAACAACACGGATCGACAACTTATGAAAAGAAAGAGAAGAAAAGGCGATAATAATTAGGATAATAATTAAATCGAATTTAAGGCCAATAAGAAGGAGTTACTCGTTACGATATCAATAATAATAACAACAACAACAACAACACGGATCAACAACTTGAAGATTTGTTCCTCTCGTCCAA
>NW_006263556.1:40959-43911 GCF_000469605.1 Apis dorsata | reverse complement strand
AACAGAAGAAAAGGCGATAATAGGATAATAATTAGGTCGAATTTAACGCGGCCAATAAGAAGGAGTTACTCGTTACGATATCAATAATAATAACAACAACAACAATAACACGGATCAACAACTTGCGTGTGAAGATTTGTTCCTCTCATCCAGAAAAGAAAGAGAAGAAAAGGCGATAATAGGATAATAATTAGATCGAATTTAACGCGGCCAACAAGAAGGAATCGTTATAATATCAATAATAATAATAATAATAACAACAACAACAACCTCGATACTTGCTTGAAAATTTGTTTCTCTCGTCCAGAAAAAAAAACAGAAGAAAAGGCGATAATAGGATAATAATTAGGTTGAATTTAACGCGGCCAACAAGGAGGAATCGTTATAATATCAATAATAACAACAACAACAACAACCTCGATACTTGCTTGAAAATTTGTTTCTCTCGTCCAGAAAAGAAAGAGAAGAAAAGGCGATAATAGGATAATAATTAGGTCGAATTTAACGCGGCCAACAAGAAGTAATCGTTATAATATCAATAATAATAATAACAACAGGGATCAACACGCCCACAATCCATCCTATTCCGATCGACGAGACGAATGGACAAAGACGATGGAAACTCGAGGCGACGGTCTCGTATTTCAGGCACCGGTAAAATGGGGTAACTAAAATCCGTGGGACGTGTCGAAGCGGCGGTGGAAGGAAATGGGGCGCGGTAAAACGCGGAGGAAAAACGCGTTGGTCGGGGTTGAGAGAAAGAAAGAATGGCGTCGTGGACACGAGGCGTATCCAGAGGAGGATAATCCTGGTGGTGTTTACGATCGAGAAACCGCAAGAATGAAAACAAACGACGGCCTCATCGGGGGCAAAGTCTACTCTTACGGCTGCTGTGGATAATAAGCGATGCTAAAGTGACTGTAAACGGAGATTTGCCGGTCGTCGGAGGAACGATGCAACAACGGCCGAGCTTCGTATCCTATCTCTATTCGGGTGCTTCGATTTATCAACTCAACTTTTCTCTTTTTTTCTTCTTCTTCCTCCGTGCGTACTTTTCTCTCTCTTCTTCTTGTTGCTCGATCGAACGAGAAATTTTATAACGATATAAGCTTTATAAGGATATTCAATGGAAAATGGACAGATATGAGTCAGACAAGTCATCGTGACTCGTCCCAACGTTATGAATATTATATCGTTAAAGAGGGTTTTTCTTTTTCCAAAATTTTAAAAATACGAATGAGTCACTAAGACGAGAGATAATGAAAATGAAAGAAAAAAAGAAAAACAATTGTATCCTTTATCCTTTTATCCTCGTATGAATGCAGGGAATGTATTGTAATAGCGTAGATAGACATTTAGACATAGGTTTTATCGTGACAGAGGGCCTCTGTTAATCGGTGGTCACTGGACAAGATACAAGGGGCGACGGACAGGCAATCGATAAAACGACGGAACTCGTTCGTGATCGGCCCTCTACCTTTTGCGCCTTTGTCCGATGCCCGTCATTTTTGCCATTCATTTTCTCTCGCAACTGTGACTCAAAGAAAAAAAAAAAGAAGAAAAAAAAAGAAAAAAAGAAAGAAGAAGTAACAAATGATAATAAAATTCGAGATCGACTCGTCGTCGAAGAAGCTTCCTTCTTTTTCCTTTTTCCTTATCTACTTTTCGATTCTAAGCCGTTGAAAACAGCCGAGCGAGCAAAATTTTCGCCGATCGTTTCTCGTTCGAAGGTTCTCTTAGATATCCACCGCGTGAAGGAAAAGATATACGGAGACGAGCGACACTTGTTGAAATAGTAAATTGCGTATAAATTATTAACAATTAGCAAACGATGACGCGACGTGTTAAGCATAAGAGACGAACGAGGCGAAAATATCGTCTCGAAACTGTTGGTCGACGGCAAACAAAGTTTTCTAACCGATCGTAAAAAGATTTTTCCGCTCGATCCAAGATTTTTAAATCAATTCCGGGGAATATTTGATCTGCGCGGTGAGCCGTCTCACGCGGAAATAATATAGGAAAAAAAAAAAGAAGAAAAAACGAGAATATTCCTTCCTCGTGAAGAAACGCAAAAAGTTTGACCAGCAAACGAAATATATAAAAAAAAGATACCCTTCTTTTCTTCTTACGAACGTCGATAAAAATCAATCGTCGTCGATTGATCTTGCATCGAAGATTTTCGATTCGCGAAATTTAAAAGCGCCGAATTTAAAAGAATTTCGAGCGAGGCGAGTTCCGATTAAAGGAGCGAACGATCCGCGAATCGTTGGGCAATTTGGTGCGGCTGCCTCCGAGATTACCGGATCTCTCTCGATCCCGCGGAGCGGAGACGTGTTTGCGAAGCGTATTAGCCTCGGCTTAATAAAGTTAAAAATGCACTTTGCGGCGGCCCTGCAATAATGTTAATCCCCCGCGTCGGCGGAAGCCCAGCTTTTCCAGCACGCGATTTTAATCGGCCGACACAGCCCGCACGCATCCCTTTTCACCGCATAACTACGGATCATCGAGCGATATTACCTTACCCGAACGTATTCGCGATTAGGTTCGATTCTCGGTTGTGCGATTAAGTTCCTTACCCGAATATATCCACGATGATGTTCGAACGATTCTCAGAAGAGAAAATTTGTCAACCGATGAAAATTAAAAAATTAATTCGTGCATCAATTTTTAGCCATTACATCGAGTGACATTACGTTCCTTACCCGAATATATCCGCGATGATGTTCGAACGATTCTCAGAAGAGAAGATTTGTCAACCGATGAAAATTAAAAAATTAATTCGTGCATCAATTTTTAGCCATTACATCGAGTGACATTACGTTCCTTACCCGAATATATCCACGATGATGTGCGAACGATTCTCAAGAGAAGAGAAAATTTGTCAACCGATGAAAATTAAAAAATTAACTCGTGCAACAATTTTTCGTCATTACATCGAGTGATATTACGTTT
>NW_006263556.1:40372-40689 GCF_000469605.1 Apis dorsata | reverse complement strand
TACATCGAGTGACATTACGTTCCTTACCCGAATATATCCACGATGATGTTCGAACGATTCTCACAAGAGAAAATTTGTCAATCGATGAAAATTAAAAACGATTCTTAAGAGAAGAGAAAATTTGTCAATCGATGAAAATTAAAAAATTAACTCGTGCAACAATTTTTAGCCATTACATCGAGTGACATTACGTTCCTTACCCGAATATATCCACGATGATGTTTGAACGATTCTCAGAAGAGAAAATTTGTCAATCGATGAAAATTAAAAAATTAACTCGTGCAACAATTTTTAGCCATTATATCGAGTGATATTAT
>NW_006263556.1:36513-40214 GCF_000469605.1 Apis dorsata | reverse complement strand
CCGAATATATCCACGATGATGTTCGAACGATTCTCAAGAGAAGAGAAAATTTGTCAAATTTTTTAATGAAAATTAAAAAATTAACTCGTACAACAATTTTTAGTCATTACATCGAGTGACATTACGTTCCTTATCCGAATATATCCATGATGATGTTCAAACGATTCTCAAGAGAAGAGAAAAGTTGTCGAGCAATGAAAAATTAAAAAATTAACTCGTACAACAATTTTTAGTCATTACATCGAGTGACATTACGTTCCTTATCCGAATATATCCATGATGATGTTCAAACGATTCTCAAGAGAAGAGAAAATTTGTCAATCAATGAAAAATTAAAAAATTAACTCGTGCAACAATTTCTCGCGATTACATCGAGTGATACGTTTCTTACCCGAACGAGAAAATTTGTTAACCGATGAAAAATTAACTCATGCAACAATTTTTAGTTATTATACATTGAGTGATATTACGTTCCTTATCCGAATATATTCACGAAGTTCAGTTTCAATTGTTTTGTTGCATTTATTTGAACGCGAGAGAAGAGAAAATTGTTAACCGATGAAAATCAAAAAATTAACTTGTGCAACAATTTTTAATCATTACATCGAATAACATTATGTTCCTTTTCCGAATATATTTACGATGATGTTCCATTCTTAATTGTGTACTTATTTTTAATTCGAGAGAAGAGAAAATTAATCGATGAAAAATTAACTCATGCAACGATTTTTAATTATTACATCGAGTGATATTATCCGAATATATTCACGATGATGTTCAAACGATTCTCAAGAGAAGAGAAAATTTGTCAACCGATGAAAATTAAAAAATTAACTCGTGCAACAATTTTTAGCCATTACATCGAGTGATATTATCCGAATATATTCACGATGATGTTCAAACGATTCTCAAGAGAAGAGAAAATTTGTCAACCGATGAAAATTAAAAAATTAACTCGTGCAACAATTTTTAGCCATTACATCGAGTGATATTATCCGAATATATTCACGATGATGTTCAAACGATACTTCTAATTATGCACTTATTTGAACTCGAGAGAAGAGAAGAGAAGAGAAAATTTATCAACCGATGAAAAATTAACCCGTGCAACAATTTTTAATCATTACATCGAGCGATACTATATTCACAATGATGTTCAAACGATTCTTCCAATTGTGCGCGTTATTTGAACGCGAGTGGGGAGCAAAGAAAAATTAGCGCAACAATTTCGATCGCCTGGTTTCGTTTAACCGGGCGAGAAACTAGCGTCGATTAATCGGCGACTAACCCGTTTATTTAATTCATCGTGGACGCGAGCGCGGATCACAGTGGATCGCGCCGTGTAACAATCTGTGAAATTATTAGCGCTGGTCTGCCCCGCTGTTTATCATAAATAATGTCGCGCCACATTGTACGGTTTGAAACGGTGTCGCGTTTGCACTTCGAGTCTTGAAATTTGCATTACTTCGTTTCCGCGGAATATTTGCTTCCCTCGTCGTTATTTTTCCACGTATCTTACTTACGTATGCGAGCAGAATTTTTTCTTTTTTTCCTCTCCTCCCGAGGTCGAGGAACTGCATAATTCCACTTTGGAAAAAAAAAAAATATCGTAACTTTTTCGCTCTCTAACGGCCGGCGTGAAACCGAGATTTCTCCATCCGTTGCGAGCAAAATGGGTCACCGTTCGGTGATTTACACCACTGGGGGAGGAGAGGAGGAGGGGAGAGACGTGTTAAGTCGTTGAACAAATGCGACACATCGACCACCCTTCGACGCTCTCCTTCTCCGTTCCCTTCGAGGTCTCGCATTAGACCGTACTTGGCACTTCCTCGAAAAATAATCAAGAACAAATCGATTCGTTCGAGCACATCTACGCAATTCTTCTTATTAATTTTAACAGAGAATTCCCAAACATCTTCTTTTTCTTTCTCGATCAATCGATCGTTTCGACCAAACCCCGTCGGAAGAGTATCGCAACGAACGACACGTTGAGCTTCGCGTTATATAAAATTTCGAAACGATCAAAACGAGCGATATTTCATTGACACGGATCGCTTGAAGAAAAGTAAACGATTCTCGATAATAAATACGAGGAAAGAAAGGAGGAATGGGGAAATAACGAGGAGGAAATGGAGGGTCGGCTGTCGCGAGGCGTGGAATGGACGCGTCGCGTCGCGACGGAGGGAAATCGCGCGACTGGATCGAGTTAAGCTAACCGAATTATCGGCCGAAAATTCGATCTCTTTTTATTACGCCCGTTTAATATTCATGGGCCGTGGGACGGTTAATTATTCGAGACGCGATAAACGATTAATCGGCGTTGATCCGGGAGGCGCGACGTGGCGGAAAAAGCGGAAAATTCGATTGCAAAACTCGATTGTCGGATGCTGAAACACCATCCGGCGTTTATCGTTGATTTTCGAACGCGTCGAACGTGTTCACCATTTTCGAAAACTTTTTTCCATCTACGTCGATCGCGCGAACAACTCGCGTAAAATTATTTCTTGTAAAGGAAGGAAGGGAGAGGAAAAATAGTTTGGAAAATAAGGAAAATGTATCTGTTTGATCCGTTCCTTGTTAAAATAAGCCAAGATTGTTTGATAATTCTCCTTCCTGAGAAGGAATTCGAGTGTACTTATAGTTAGAAGAGGCTTAATTCGATCGTAAATATCGACAAATTTACGTTGAATGTTTAGAATTATCAGTTACACGGATATAGATAAATATTATGCGTGTATATATTTGTTGTTGTAATTAAATGTTATCGGGGCCTATTTGAGTTATCTAGCTTTGACATAGGTAATGAAAGCGGCCGTGTATTCTTACGTAAGCCGGTCCAAAACTCTCTGTAATTTGCTTCGATATTTACGTCGTTCGTTAAAACCATCTATTTTTCCATATGATTCAAAAAAATAACTCGCTACGATTAAACCTTTTCAATTTCCGTCCGTTGTTTATGGGATAAATCGAGAAAGCTTCTCGAATCATAAAACGTGGATAAGATGGAAAGATGGAAAACTTTTTCTTTTCGATAATATTTCGACCGAATAAAAAGGAACCATCGGAGACGGATGACGTTAAAGGGAGAAAAATATATCGAATCGCGAATCATCCGATCTTTACACGATATTCGAGAAATTTTCGAGATACGAAGAAACTTCGTAAGAAAACTAAAAGCAAAGAAATCAATTTCGAATCACACGTTTCACGAACCTTCTTCGAATACTCCAAATCGTCCCAGCTCGACGAGCAGCTTCTTCTCCTCTTCGTCCTTCACCAATAATAAATACCGCGTGAACATCGAATCGCACCACAGCCACGAATTCGCAAAACCACTGTCCAAAGTCGAACCCTCGAATTAACCCCACTAACACCAGCCAAAAGGATACGATAGCAGCGGAAGCGAGCCACGCGAGTAATAAACGAGTAACGCGACGAAGAGAGAAGGGGGGAAGAAAGTAAAAAGAAGAAGCGAAGGGAAAAATTTCCAAAAAAGATAGAACAAAACAAAAGAAAAACCGAAGAAGAATAAGAATATTAATAATAATAATAATAATAATAATAATAGAAGAAGAAGAGAGGAAAGAAAAGCGTGGAAGGCCGTGGCGTGAGGCGCGTCGATAGGTGTGAAACGCGTGGCAGACAGACAGTTGACATGACATGAGAGAGGAGCGTGTTTGGGACGCGGCGTTTGGGACGCG
>NW_006263556.1:31537-34165 GCF_000469605.1 Apis dorsata | reverse complement strand
CCGTCGCGCACGAGAACGATTACGACGAGGAGGAGGAGGAGGAGGAGGAAGAGGACGAGGAGGATATGTGAGACGATGATGTGAGGAAGATCGGGGGTGATGGTCGTCGGAATCGGTGAGAATCGCGCGGCTGGATCTTTTCGGTCGTTGTCGGGAAGGTGAGAGGGGACGGTGAGGTGTGCGGGTGCAACGAGAGCGTCTCGACGACTCGACCACTGGAGGAACACGGGATCGGGAGACGAACGAGTTGGGCAGGTGCGAATTTTCGGTTTCTTTTTGTGGAAAGAGTGAACTTGTTGGTTTGATCGTGAACTTGCTTTTCTGTTTTCCTCCTCGATGATCGAAGAATCGCGTCTTTTTCTCTTTCTTTCTTTCTTTTCTTTCGCTCGCTTCGACGAGAAGTTAGTTAGTTCCCTGATTCGTTCGAAAACGATCTTTAAACACTCGCGATTCTTCGATTATTTCGAAATTGTTTTGCATCGATGAAAGCTAAATAATTGAAGAAAATATACATACACACACACACACACACACATATATATATATATATTACACAAGTACGACGTCGATCTTGCTTTTTCAAGAAATGGTGCTTTTAAAAAAAGTTATCATTGCCACGGAAATGAAATACGAGTGGAAAATTGGATCTCGAGGTGGAACGTGGATCGACGTCGTACCGACATCGTTTTTTCCACCGTGAAACGGAGTGGAAGTAAAGTTCTATCGAGATCAAGCGCCACTCGAATCGCGTGACTCATCGAGAGATAGGTGTGTAGAATCGATTGCGATCTAGAGGGGAAATAAAAACGAAGAAATTCGTTATTGGCCCCGCTCGATCCGTTTCCTCCCCGCTCGAGTTTCCGCCTCGTTCCAATTCCAAAACGTTCACCTCCAAGTGTTACGAATAGGTTTTTTTCTGTGATACGCGACAACGATGCACCGGCGATCCTCTGGCTGCGTGACGTCGCCCGAATCGTTGCTCTCCTTCCTTTCTTAAAACGCGAGTGCAATTTCCTTCTTCTAGAGAGGAAAATTGGTCGGTGGACTCTGTATTCTTCTCTTCGCTGCATTCGAGACGCGAATTATCTCTCCGTGTCTTTCTTCTTCGTTTTCCTCGTGCTTCAACGGTGAGACAGGTGATTCGAATTACAGTGGTTTCGTCGATTTCGTTTCGAGTCGTCTTCGAGGATCGTTACTGACTTTAAGTTTTTAAGAAGCCTCGAGTTTTCAGTCGATCTATATGATTTACAACGTCTGACTCATTCGACCACGCATTTCCTCCGGAACAAAGGACGAACAATCGCCAGACGATTGTTTACCGAGTATAGATTGCGATACTAGAAAGCGATAGCGAAGATTCTTTAGAATTATCTTCGATGATGCATTCCATTTTTCCACCGGTCATTGATCTCTCTCTTCGTCTCCTCGTATTTTCCTTCTGTTGTGATTTTACGCTAAAATTCGACGATTAGAAGATTTTATCGAGACGTGATATAAATGGTGGTCTCGCGAGTTTTGAACGGCGCGAAAAATGGATCGCGCAGTGACAACGCGAACGATTTCTCTTTGGCGATGAATAACATGGAAAAATTCGATAACGACGATCTTCGAAGACGATCGAAAGTTTTGAAATGTCACTACGAGTATCGTTGAAAGAAGGAACCACGCATGGAAGGGAATCTCGAATAAGAATATTACAGATGAATTGTATGATTCGTGAAAGTATCTTGTCACTTTTTTAAATCATCCCGTCCCGTGACAACGATCGCATATAAAATCGAACTCTAATTACCATCATGAATCTTGTATTTAATCGTGCTACGATTCTTTTCGAGTTAACTAAACGGCTCATCGTTGAATTTTCATTTCTAAATTTTATATTCGTCAAAAAGTTTTCTTCCTTCCCTCCAAAAAAAAAATTCGATTCTCAAAGACGCCAAGAGTTTGCGATTCGTGTCTCGAAGTTTATTAATCGAGACCTCGAAGGGAAGGAGAGGTTCGTTGGATGAGTGGTTGGCTGGCTGGCTCGAGCGCCGGCGTAGAGCGAAAAATGTGATAAAAAAAAAAAAAAAAAACCGCGAGAATAACTCTAAATTAACGAACGTAGGCTTGCGAAAGTGACGTTCACGCCTGTGCATTTCCCTCTTCGTGGTAGAGACGCGCGTATTCGTACGTAACGTTATACTCGAAAATCCTCCTCCTCGTACGATACGCTCGCGAATCGCGCGACGCAACACGACGCGACAGAAGAAAACGGAACGCCGAGAGAGTTTTCTTTTCGAAGCGTCGACAAAGAGGCAGGACACGTCCACAGTGTTTCCTTTTCTTTTTTTGTATGATACGTGTAGATAGCCGCACANCGCCGTTGCGAGGGGGAAAAAAAAAAAAGAAAAAAAGGAGAAAAAAAGTAATAATAATAATATTAATAATAATAATAATAGTAATTAATAATAATATTAATAATGATAATATTAATAATAATAATAATAATAATATCTTAATCGTCGGATCCAAGTGTGTTTCTAGGTTTTTCCTTTTATCGACTTGTACTATTTCTCTCCTCCGCCCTTCATTCTTCTTCACCGCTGTTCGTCGTCGAACCGCGGTGAGAACCGCGAAAAAAACCGA
>NW_006263556.1:28180-31507 GCF_000469605.1 Apis dorsata | reverse complement strand
GAGAGAGAGAGAGAGAGAGAGAGAGAGAGAGAGTGAGAAAGGGAATAAGAAAAGGAGAAAGTTTCGCACGCTCGTTCCCTCGTTTCGTCGTTCAGCCTCTCCCGATCGAGCGCGCGCGGAATCGTAGGCGAGATTCTCGAGACTCTGAACGGCGATCACGCGAAACTGGGATGCGATCGCGTACGCGCGTGCGCGCGAAACGATAAAATCTCGAAGTCACGAAATCTCATCGCCATGTTTACGCTTTCATTGTTCCTGTGCATTGTTCCGGCATTCCTCCACGCTTCTCCTCGCCCGCTGTACGTTTCCCCGGTGTGTTTTCGGCCGGGGGAGGGGATCGAAACACCCTTCATTCCCATTTACTTGCCCCGTCGAAACCTCTCGAAACTTCCTTCTCTTTCTCCTTCTCCTCCTCCTCCTCCTCCTTTTATTCCTCTCCCTCTCCCTCTTCCCTTTGCCTTTCTTCTTGTTCCGCAACAACAACTTTTACCACTTACTTGTTCGAATCGCCGCTTCGGATACATTTTTTCAGTGTGTCGTTTCTGGCCGGGGATGAGCGAATCTTGAGAATCACTTTGCTCGATGCGATCTGTGGTGTGGTGATTCTGGATGTGGGCTGAGATGTAAATAACACGTACGCGCCACAGCGGAAATTACGTCCACGGCCCTCGCGAGTTTTCGGGCCGGGGACCGACGCAGAAACGACGCGAGCAAAACGAGGATGTAAATGTTTCAATAAATCCACGTATTTCTACGAAAAATTTTGACTACTTTTTTTCGACGTTCTTCTCCTTTCTTTCTTTCTTTCTTTTTTCTTTTTTTTTTTTTTTTTTTTTTAGAAAAAGAATCTTTCATTCTCGAAACTAGCGGTAAGCAGGCAAGCAGCAAGCGAGATATTTTTTTTTTTCTTTAAATTTTATTCAGAAACGTTGCAGAGACGTTCTCGAATAATATTCACCGACGGAATGGAAAATGGTTTTTTTTCTTCTTTTTTTTTTTATTTTACACTATATCGGACGCAAAGCTTTCAGAGTTGTTAATTAATTCACGACTCTAACCGTATATTCCGCGAGCAGGATCGCCGATATTCAGAGTCGAAAATTTCACGATATCTTTCTTCAACCCGTCCGTAACGTTGAAACGAAAATCACGAGGAAAGTTGCGCAAAGTTTTCACTCGCAAGAAGAACCATTACAAGTTTTTGCATATTCATTACATTGGAGACTTTTGCTAATTGATTTTTAGTTAACCACGATTGGGCACGAAAAGAGAAAAAAAATTCCGCTTTCGTTCCCAACGTTCCAAAATGCAAATAACGAAACCGGTTAATAAATAAAATAAGATAAAGTTACAAACGTAAATATTTCATCGTTAATAAAAATACGATAGTACTCGCGTACTTTCTAGTTAAATCATCGTACTTACATCGATGGATACATCATCGGCTGTAATAGCAAGCTTATTTCCGAGGAATCGTCGTCGTGTATTTTAATCACACGATTTCAGATACGATAACGCGCGTGTAGTGTCCACTTTGGAACGAGTGAACAAATCGAAAATAAGATAATAAAGTAACACGTATATTTTTATAGCGTCGCTTTTAGTCTAAACTATATTATGAATTTCTTCTCCTTTCTTCTTCCTTCTTTACGCGAACAGGCAATAAAGATAATTTCGTCGATGAAATTATTTGGTAGCGTTTCTCGTCCAGAAATTTTATTCGTTTCGTGGCACGGTGACCGAAGAAAAAAAGTTGTCGTGACTTTTTTTTCTTCTTTCTTTCTTTTCTTCTTTCTATTCTCCTTCATCGCAATTAACGATCGTTATTACTCTAGTAATCTCTATTTCTTTATTAATATCACTAGAGATAATAACTAAAACGTTTCGATATATATCTAAGATCGCTATGTCGTGACACGAATTAGATAAGAAGTTCGCGACACAAATTTCAAAGTTGAACGTTTACGATTGAAAATTCAACTCCGTCTAAAAAAGAAAAATCATAATTACGATTTTTCTCTTTCTGAAGAATTTAGAATTTTTCTTCACGTTTTCGTTTCGACGAAAAGAGTTTAATTGATTGAAATTAATCGAATGAACGTTCGACTTTTATCCACATCCCCGCCGATTTTATTTCTCATTCTGCCTATTATTTCTGGATCTGGCTTCCGCCCCATCCGGCTCTCCTAATCCGTGTATGCAATACGATACGCGCTCATTAATTACGGATTCACCGGACGAACTCTGGCGAATGGGATAAAAATTTGGCCGATTATCAACAGGTTTCCCCGATTAACGGTAATAACGGGTTCGGTTCATCGAAATCGTCCAACGTCCGAGCGTGACAACGTGACGAGTTTTCTTCCGCAAAATCGATTCCGAAATAAGATCGAATAATAATAAACAAACTCCATCGATTATTACTGCGTTTATTGTCGAATATATAGTGATATAAACGAATATAGACGCATACTTTTCTTTCCTTTCTTCTTCCTTCAATGTTTCTTGAAAATTTACAAAGGATCGACGAGACCGAGGTACGCGTCGAACGACTATCCCTATCGATTTTTTCTTTACCAGATACTCGTTGCCCGAATTTACGGCCCGAATGGTGTATCCATTATCTTATCTGCCCCCCTTTTCACGTCAACCATTAAAAGTTTCTATTACTACCTATCTCGCTTTTATTACTCTCAAATTGACCGTCTCCCTTCCCCCTCCTCCTAAAACGCCACCTTGCCGCGCGCGACAAAATTTTTTAAAATACTTCTCGAGAAGAGAAGAGAATCCCGTACGAGGGAGATTACAATTGTGAAACGATTACCTTTGAAATTTCACGGAGAGATAACGATCTCAATAGTCGATCAGTCTAACAGGTTAACGAGGAATAAAAACGAAAAACACTTACATCCGATCCAGAAGTGGGAGAAATCTACGATCTAACGTCGAATAGATCGCGTCGAAAAACAACATACAGCAGATATTATCTCGTTATTTCTTCAACCACGATATTTTTACTTTTACGAAAGTAAAGTGTACGTCGCACGGGTGGATAAATTGTGGGGCAAAATTCACGGAAATAAATTGCGATTGGGAGGAAAAATCGCGAGCGGAAGGAGAGTCTGGGGAGGGGAAGGGAGAGGAGGGGGGAAAGAGGGAGTCTGGGCGGCGTAACGAGTCTTAGTTAACGGGTGGACAATCGAGGTGCAATCTCCCGCGGATTATTCGGCATGATACACAGACAGATATACATCGAGAGGTACTACAAACCTGTGTATCTCGCCAATATTTGACTAAATCATGAACAATGTTTGATTGTACACATGC
>NW_006263556.1:21920-27261 GCF_000469605.1 Apis dorsata | reverse complement strand
GAGGAGGAGGAGAAGGAGAAGGGACGCCGATATCGACGAGGAGAGGAAAGCCGTGTGCGTGTGCAACGAACGTGCCCTCCTCCCTTTCGACCTGTCCATCTCTTTTTCTCCTTCTCTATCTCCGCGTCTCTGGCTCGGTGTGGAAAGTACGCGGCGAGGGTTGCCGCGCGAAGGAGGAGGATAGGAAGGGCAGAAGCCCCCTCGCGTGGAATTTCACGCACGCTTCATCGATGGGTTTTATCAGCGGCTTGCTCTCGGG
This sequence comes from Apis dorsata, assembly GCF_000469605.1. NCBI lineage: Eukaryota > Metazoa > Arthropoda > Insecta > Hymenoptera > Apidae > Apis > Apis dorsata. The sequence goes on along the minus strand of NW_006263556.1, from coordinate 27,002 downwards.
ACACGGCGACGATAAGCGGCGTCGTTAATTCGAGGATATTAAACGGGACACTCTGACGGACACGCATCGAACAGGGGATCGGATATGACAGGTTAGTCGCGACTCGGCCATGCGTCGGTGGTTTTACGATTTTACGATTCTTTCGAGATGGTGTAAGAAATAACGCAATGGTATGATATACGATACGACGCGGTTCCCGATCGAGGTTTTCTACGATATATCCGATCAGGATTGAAATAAAGATAGACACGGTATTACGTAATCGATCGTTTCATTATTATTACGAATGATCGTCATATCGGAAAATCCCTTCGACGCACAGGTAGACGCGTCTTACTCCTCCGTTTCACGTGGGTCGCGTGGAGTGTGCACGGCTGCATTGCGTCGCCTGTATGCAGATATTTGCACGAGCGTACATGTGCACGTGGTGTTAGTCAGGGTAATTTGCAGCTTCGTTAATTTATGGTTGCGCAAGCGTGAATTTCGCGTCGTCAGCAGAGGCGAGGAGTCAAGGTTCGCGGAGAATCAGTGACAAGATGTCTGACCGTAGACCGTACGTGGCGATGCATCCAAGTCCTTCGAGGAAATATTCTTTCCTTTTCTCGGTATCGCGTTCCACGTGTTCATTTTTTCAAAGATTAAGATTCACTTTGAATACAGATATTACGTATTGGCGACTTATCGAAGAGGTATCAAAGTTTTTCAGTCTGAACGATGCGTGCGATTAGTAATGCCGTTTCGATTAGATTCCTTCCCTCTTTATAAAGTTGCAATTTGAAAAAATTCCGTTTGATGTTTCATTATCGTATTTTACGCGTATCGTAATCGATACGCCCAAGTATTTTACTTGCACTGTCACGGAACGACATCGTAATCGTAATTCGCGTAATCGAAAGTTACAGTCGTGACTCGCGCGATTATTTTTATTTTTATTATTATTATTACTACTTCTTTCTTATGCGTTAATAATAATAATAATTCTCGAAACAACATCACGCGACTGGAGAATGAATTAAATAAAAAGAGCAAACGTAAACGCTTAGTTTTTTCTTTTCTTCTTTTTTTTTTAACATTTGCATATTATTTAGCGGTCGAGAAACTCGATGGAAAACTTATTGCAGTTTTTCTTTTAATTAGCGTTGTCATAATTAAGCAAGAACGTTGTGGACAGGGCAAATATTTGAGGCAAGATAGCGGACCCATAGCCACTATTAAACCACTTTCATCGTCAAATGTTTCCGTATTTGTCGTGAAATAGTTTTCCAACGACGTGTTAATAAAACGTAAACAACGAGCATAAAAGTATTAATGTTGCTTTGATTCTTCCTATCGGGGGCAAATATTTGACGAGCGATCGAACAACAATTTTATCTCCTCCCTTTTATTTTTTACCGCTTATATTAGTCGCGTGACAGGCCCCTGGCCGCGCTCGCGTGTTTGTCAACGATGCGACAAAATGTTAACCCTCGAATCGTAACGCGGAACACGCCATCCACCCATTGTTTCTCGAAAATAATTAGAAAAGAATTAGGTAAACGAACGAGATCGAGGATGAATCGTTTCTCCGCTTGCTCAACTCGTTACCGAGATGTTTTTAAAGTACTCGAGACCGTCCGTTTGAACAGTCAGCTTTAATTCTTGCTTCGAGTATCGTTTGTTTCCCATTACAAATATTGGCCAATGATGGCTAAGCGGTTGAAGGTTAATATCTCGTTATTGTCTCGTATCGAAATTATTCCAAGTATCGATACATTTGCGTAAGAGCCTCTTTCGAGAAGAAAAATTTTTTTTCTTTCTCTCTCCGAATCGTTTCCTCCAACTCGATAAAATTTACAAGACACAGCGAATAGCTCTCGCACGATCGAATAATATCAGATAAGAGATATCTTAACGCCGCCTCTTAAGTGCAACATGCCGATCTCGATTTTTTCCCTTCTTCTTCTTCTTCTTCTTCTTCTTCATCATCGGTCGGTTTCTCGCATCCAGTGAAACCTGCGCAAACGTTTACGTTTTTTCCACGTAATTTTCTTATCTTATGCGTAATTTCTTGACGCATTTCTCGCCACGATTCCCGATCCAATCGACGTAATCGCGATTATGCAACGCGATAAACATTCGCGAGAAATTTCTAAGAGAGAGATAATTATAAGTAGGAGAGAGCAAAATTCGAAATTTCGAGAATTAAATCGCAAAGGAGAGAGGAAAGAGAGAAGAAAGAAAAATCGTTCGCACGATTTTCTCACAAGTTTCCCACTTTTCAAATACGAATCGTAGAAATCGAACGAATCGGGACGGGAGGGAGGACAAACAAAATTATCGGAATTATAAAATTGACGCGAATTGATATTTTGTTACTGATATTCATTCCGCCGCTGCGCATACACACACACACACACACATATATATATATATATATATAGAGAGAGAAATTTATTTACACTCGTCGAAGATGATCGGGCGATAAAACAATAACGAAAAATCGACTTGATCGCGGTGCGATGTGTTCAGCATAAAAAATGTAATTTCAAGCCGAAGGGAAATCGGCGGGGAGGAGAGAGGGGAGACAATAAACGCGTAATAAACAAAAAGTTTACGCGCGTACGCGCGATCGATTAGCGTCGAGCTGCGAATTTCATTTTAATGGAGTGTAATGGCTTTATGGAAATACGATATAATAATTCGCTGGTACGGCAAACATGATAAAAACTGCAAACAATTTTGATACATTTCACGCATCGCGCACGGGCCCGTATAATTTTCAATTTAATTTTATAACTGGAACTCGTGGACGCGTGCGCGCTAGCATCCCGCTTCGTTCGTTCATCCCTCATTGTTTCGTTTCCAACTAATGAGAACGCAAAATATATATGTATACGTATATTTTGTATGTCTCTGTAAAACAAAAAAATTCAAATTTATCGTTTCATTTCTGCGATTTCCATTATCGAACGAGTATCTTTGACCATTCTTCATCTACTTCAATTTGTAGGGAAAAATAAATATCTTTCCGTTTAATTTAATCCGGTGATTTTAACCAAATTTAAAAAAAAAGATTATTATCATCTCGCGGATAAAGATATGATTATTTGATATGAAGAAATAAGAGAATTGTGAATTATCGATGTAAGCGAGAAAAAGAATGATTTTTTTCTCTCTACGCGAGGATTTAAGCAGGCAAATGTTATTCTATTCCGTTTCACGCGTGACATAATACCACCAGTGCCCCTTTTAATTAACGTTACTACGATTAACGCACACATACTCTCTCTCTCTCTTCCTTCCACGAATGATGCAAATATTCGAGGCGAGGTTATACTTATTTCTATATTACTTATTTTCATCGTTTCTTCGCAGCAAACTTCCACGTGTTCACCCTTTTTCACTCGATACTCACTTTCCCCTCTTATTTCGAAACGTTTAATAAAACGGGACAAAGTTAATCGTCCCATCCAGATTTTTCTAACCGACTTTTCTTTCTCTTCCCTCTTCTTTTCCTCCCCAATTTCTCCGCGATAAAATTCGTCGATTCTCCGAGTTAAAAACCTTATCTCCGATTAACGAGAAAAGGGACTTTTTCCTTTCGAAAGGAAAGAAAAGAAGCGGATAAACTCGCTCGTCGTCGCATACGAAATCGCTCGAAATCGGCGAGGAAGACCGCCAAAATATATAATCGAAACGGAGAGGGTGAAATATCCTATTTAAGCTTTGAGTGTTGGATTCAGTAGATCCATCACTCTTAAATAATAATCGCTTAATTAACCCTCTCCGCTTCACTCTCTTCCATTCCTCTTTTCCATCAACACCCTTCGACCTTCTTTCCTATCTTCCAACTCGAAGCCTCGAAGAAGAAGAAACAGCCTCGTCCATCACATTCTTGTAATTTTCTCGATCGTGGAAAGGATTACAACCCGCTCTCAATACTCTCCTCTGCATGTATCCCGATGAGACGAAAGGCAAAGTCTGTCGCGCGCGTGTCCGAGGTTGTGCAGCGCGGTTTACTTAGGTGCGGCCGAGAAATTGAAATTTTCGTAAACGGATTAGGGGTAAGGGGAGGGAGGGAGGGAGGGGCCGCACGACAAACTCCTTGTTAATTAGAATGTAATCCGCCCGCTTAATGGGGGACGTCCGCTAATAAAATCGCACGTCCTCGCCGATCTGAGACAATTTCGCCGGCCAAATTGAATGCTCCCCGCGTCTCGAGGAACCAACCCTCTTCTCTCCTCTTCCCCTCCAGATCTGATCGCGGAAATTCAACCAATTCAAGGATTTCGAAGGTGGAATCTTTTCCAATTTGCGGATATATATATATTTTGGGGATATATATATATATATATATATATACGTATTTTTAATCGTTACGATTAAAGGTTGAGTTGGTCGAGTTCGAATTATCGCGTCGGTTAAATTTCTTCCAGATAACCGTAAGGTAAGTTTACTCTGCCTCGCTGGAAGGGAAAAATTACGTAACGTAGGTGGGTACCCAAGGGGAGGGTACGTATGTATATTTTTCTTCGATAAAACTGTATTTTCCCTGGGAGAAGGGAAAGGTCTCTTTCTTGGAGAGGAGAGCAAGTGGAAAAAGATCGGATCGATTCCGAGGTCTCTATTTGGTTATCGTTACGTAACGCCTCTCGTAATCTCGCGTCGTAAGCCCTTCCGTAATTTCCCCATACGCCCTCTCTCGCAGCGGCCACCGCTTTCAAACTCTCCCATCGGGATCGAATCGGCGCGTTAACTCTTCCGAGAAGCGGAGGAAGGCCGCCAAAATATGATATATAATCGAAAACGGAGAGGGTGAAATATCCCTATTCAATCTTCGAGCGTTGGATTCAGGCGCAAGGAAGGGAATAAAATAAAATATCTTACAAGATATCCGGAATCGGGATCAAATTTGAAACAAGGCAGGAACCGCGTTTAAAAAGAAAAGAAAAGAAAAGAAACGCGAGAGAGATGAAAAGACTCTCTTGAAACCAAAATCTAAAGCCTATATGAAAGAGAGAGAGAGAGAGAGAGAGAGATAGCGAGAGGAAAAAGAAGAAAAGAAAAAAGAAAGAAAGAAAGAAAGAAAGCCAGTAGGATGAA
>NW_006263556.1:16826-21048 GCF_000469605.1 Apis dorsata | reverse complement strand
ACCCGCTCTCTCTCTCTCTCTCTCTCTCTCTCTCTCCTCTCGCCTCCTCCTTCCGCCTTGCCACGCTTCTCTCTCGACCCCTCTCTCTCTCTCTCTTTCTCGTGGAAAATCACGGGGAAAACGAAGGAGAGAAGCTCGAGATTTGCTTCGCTATCCCTAGAGGATGGATGTACGAGAGCAGATTCACGGCGTTCACTGGGCTACCGGGGTGGACGCCGATCGAATTTTTCCTAAGAGAATCGAGGATGCGTTCTTCGGTTTCTTCCCTTATGAAGAAAATTATGAAGAATATAAGTAAGAGAAACGATCGTAGTCATTGTTATTCTTCGATTATTAATCAAGGGGGATCCCCTTTCTCCTCGTTTTCATCCTATGTGTTCGTCGAGAGCCTCGTCGAGGAATTCGAGTTGGAGTCGCCAGAAGATTTCATTCTTCGCCTCGATGGAGCGAAACGAGAGATAGAGGCCTGTGAGATATTAAAACACCCCGTGAGACATGGGTTACGTCCTCTTTACTCCAAATGAATTCCAGCTCCTTCCAATTGTACTCGATAATTCCACCGACGAGAGTCTCTTTCCATTATATTTACATTTCGTAGACGAAATTGTTTCCAAATATCAAGATGCCGCGCACTGATATCTCTTGAAAATCGAGGGGACGAAATATTGAAAGACACGAAAATTCTGTAACATTCGTTGGGAGATGAAGCGACGTTTCATCCGATCCCAATGAATCGCAGGTTTATGAATACACGGAAGCCCTTTTCGACGAGTGGCGCCACGATCGATGCCTAATGCCGTTTTAATGGCGGCACGTTTCCAATTTCGCACCTCGCCCCTCCCCGAATCGAGCAACAATATGCGAAATACTTCTTCCCTAGGAAGATCGAATCCTCGAGAAGAGGAACGAAAAAGAAGAGAAAGGAAGGAACGAGTTCAAAAAACTTTTCCTTCTCCTTCAAAAGGGGAACAAAACCAAACGATTTATATTCTCTTCGCGAAAATCAACTCATAACAAACTCCTCTCGTCAATCCACCTATTTTTTTTTATTTCGCTCGCGAAACGTTTGTTCTCGAAATTCAGTCCAGTCGATTTTAAAACAGCGAGAGGAAGAGGAAGAGGAGATTATATATCGAAAAATCGGCGGAAGACGATCGCTCCTTTCGCGTTCCTTTTCCTCTCTCTCTCTTCCCCGTTAAAATACCATTAACGAAAGGCGAAAGGCGAAAAACCGAGGGGGATCGATGACAGGGTGTACACACCTGTTATACGGCTCGTAAATGGTTCACGCTAATTATTCTCATAATGCACGAATGTTCGCCTCTATTTATCCGCAGCGAAGCGCAAAGGGTAAGCTGGACAATAACCGTATCGCAGGGGCGTGACCGTGGGGTGGTGGTTCACGCTCAGAGAAGCGCCCTGAAGGGTGTTCACGCGTATCATCGTTACAACCTCGTTTCGATCCTTTCCTAAATCCAATCTCGCCTAAATTTATCTCTTATCAACGTCGTCACACAAACATATATATATATATATATGTACAGTTATATAAAAACCTTAAAGCGGAGGGGGAGAAAAATTGGCAAATTCTCGCGTTTCGCAATATTTGCGATCGTCGAAAGCGCGGCGTTTCGATTTGCGGAAGCGGCCGCAGCTCGATCCGCTCGCTGATCAGCAGTCGAAAATCGAGGCTGGCCTGGCAAAGGACGAGCGTGATGGCGCTTGTTTGGATTTACCAATACGACAAACGGACAGAATCGCGGAACAAAGTCGTTGCCGACTATACATATACATATATATATATATATGTATATATATATATACACGCTTTCGACGACAAACAAAATCTGTATCCGCGCTTGATGATCATCGACCCTTTGATCATCTGCCCGGGGATCGATCCGAGGGGGGATGAAAATCGAGGCTCTCTCTCTCTCCACGGTTTAAAAACAATCGACAAATTGTCACAATCACCGGTTTAATCGCGTTAAGGATAATGGCGCGTGTGATCACCGTGATCCGTGAACGAACCGCGAGAACGAACATGTGCGGTCGCCTTTGATTTCGTCGCAACACCTGATTTCATCCACCCCTGCTTTCCGGGGGAGCTTTTCGATCCAGTCGAGAAGAAAAAAAAGTGGATTAAGTTGGTGTTAGTTGTGGGTCGTGTCGGGAATTATGCACCGGTTGATGCGGGGAGAGCAGATTTTCTGCCATTCCGTTTGACGAGGGAAGGGGGGATTAATTTTTCAGGCTACGTTGGCTACGATCGACTTGGAATCTTTTGGCATCTTTCTAAGTTTTAAATTTTAAGGAATTTAAAATTTTTAATTTTTAAATTTTTAAATTTTACTTTTTAAACTTTTGAGAAATTTATCTCCGTTCGATTCCCGTCGAAATGGAGAGAAATGGTCGAAGGAAATTTGAATAATTTCTAAGGATAAAGGAGGAAAGGTATTGTAAACAGTTGGGCCTCGAACAGTTTCGAACAGGTTACGAAGCTATCCTATCGATTTGCACGTCTTGCTCATCGGTCATGATCCGCTCGAGTGTGACCATCGGCGTAATGATCGCTGACCATGGCCATCCTCCATGGTTATCCTCGTGCAAATCCACGCGCTGTACGGACAGGCACGTCTCGCAACGCCGTTTCTCTCTACACGATCGTGCCACGCTCCTTTTTCCACGCTCGCAGCTGATAAAACTGTGCGTCGTCGAACAGATTCGAAAATCGAAGCCGATCTTGAACTCTTGAATTTTTTTTTTTCTTCTTCTAACTGTTTTGAAATTTTCCACGCGAAATGAGAAAAAGGAAGAGAGAAAAGAAAGAAAAAAAGCGAAAGAGAGAAAACAGTTAGATAGGGAATAAATGGATATACGAAAAAGGAATGGAATTTTCGAAGCCGATCTTGAACTTTTGAATTCTTTTTTTCTTCTTCTAACTATCTGAAATTTTCCATTCGAGAAAAAAGAAGGAAGAGAGAAAATAGTTGGATAGGGAAATAAATGGATATACGAAAAATTGAATTCTTTCTTTCTTTTTTTTTCTTCTTCCTAAGAGAAATGAGAAGAGAGAAAACAATTGAATAGGGAATAAATGGATATACGAAAAGTTGAATTTTTTTTTTCTTTTTCTTTCTTCTTCCTAAGAGAAATGAGAAGAGAGAAAATAGTTGGATAGGGAATAAATGGATATACGAAAAAAGAATGGAATTTTCGAAGCCGATTTTGAACTCTTGAATTCTTTCTTTCTTTTTTCTTCTTCTAACTATTTTGAAATTTTCCACTCGAAATGAGAAAAAGCGAAAGAAAGAAAAGAAAGAAAAAAAGCGAAAGAGAGAAAACAGTTAAATAGGGAATAAATGGATATACGAAAAAGGAATGGAATTTTCGAAGCCGATCTTGAACTCTTGAATTCTTTCTTTCTTTCTTTTTCTTCTTCCCACGTGAAATGAGAAAAAGAAAGGAAGAAAAAAAGAGTTAGAACAAATGGATATACGAAAGAGGAGCACGTACGAATTAAATCGAATTTTCGAAAATCGAAGTCGATCTTGAACTCTTGAATTGAATTAAATTGAATTTCTTTTTTTTTCTTTTAATTATAACTACTTTGAAATTTTTCACGCGAAATGAGAAAAAGGAAGGAAGAGAGAAAACAGGTGGATAAGGAACAAATGAATACGGCGAAAAAAGAAGCGCGTACAAATCGAGTCGAATCGAATTTTCAAATCCGATTTTAAACTTTTAAACTCTTGAATTCTTTCTTTCTTTCTTTTTCTTTTTCCCACGTAAAATGAGAAAAAGGAAGGAAAAAAGAAAACATTGGAGAGGAAACAAATGGATATACGAAACAGGAGCGCGAGAATTTTCGAAACCGATCTTGAACTCTTGAACTCTTTCTTTCTTTTTTTTCTTCTAATTATAACTACTTTGAAATTTCCCACGCGAAATGACAAAAAGGAAGGAAGAGAGAAAATAGTTAAATAGGGAACGAATGGATATACAAAAAAGGAATGGAATTTTCGAAGCCGATCTTGAACTCTTGAACTCTTTCTTCTTTTCTTCTTTCCAAGCGAAATGAAAAAAAGAAAGAAAGAGAGAAAACAGTTGGATAAAGAACAAATGGATATGAATACGAAAAAAGGAGCGCATACGAATTTTCGAACCTTGAACTCTTGAACTTTTAAATTCTTTTCTTCTTCCCAAGCGAAATCAGAAAAAA
>NW_006263556.1:14429-14860 GCF_000469605.1 Apis dorsata | reverse complement strand
CTCGTCCAAGAAGAAGAGGTCATCGAAACACATCGATTCGATTTAGTAGTCGAAATGATCGAAGGGGATCGATTGTTTTCGAAGGAAAACGTAAAAATCCTATGCGAAAACGCAAGTCGATTCGATTCAGCGAGGGGAAAAAGAGAGAAAAAGGGAGTTTGAGGCCTCGAAGAAGAACATATCATTGAAACATACCGATTCGATTTGATAGTCGAAACAATCGAAACGAAAGGAGTCGATCGTTTTCGAAGGAAAACGTAAAAATCCTGTGCAAAAATGGAAGTCGATTCGATTCGATTTGTGATCGAAACGATCGAAGCGAAGGGGATCGATAATTTTCGAACGAAAATATAAAAATCTTATGCAAAAATGGAAGTTGATTCGATTCAGCGAGAAAAAAAGAAAGAAAAAGAGAGTTTGAGGCCTAGTCG
>NW_006263556.1:13032-14418 GCF_000469605.1 Apis dorsata | reverse complement strand
AAGAAGAAGAGGTCATCGAAACACATCGATTCGATTTAGTAGTCGAAATGATCGAAATGATCGAAGCGAAGGGGGTCGATCGTTTTCGAAGGAAAACGTAAAAATCCTGTGCAAAAATGAAAGTCGATTCGATTCGATTTGTGGTCGAAACGATCGAAGCGAAGGGGGTCGATAATTTTCGAACGAAAACGTAAAAATCCTATGCGAAAACGGAAGTCGATGCGATTCGACGAGAAAAAAAGAAAGAAAAAGGGAGTTTGAGGTCTCCTCGAAGAAGAAAATTCGATTCTATTTAATGATCGAAACGATCGAAGCGAAGGGGATCGATCGTTTTCGAACGAAAACGTAAAAATCCTATGCGAAAACGGAAGTAGTTCGGTAATTAGACATTGTGCCGCGGAGAGATGGGATCTGGGGAGATTGGTCGGCGCGAAATTTGCGCCCGTTGCGGCCGCGAAATCGCTCCATTTTACTTGGCGTCTCGTTAATTTATGCGCGCTAAGCAAACAAGCCGGCCGGGTTACGGGTTAAAATAATCCGGAAGTTCCGGTGATTATTCGGGGCGGAGAAATTCCCGATTCGAAACGAAACGAACGGGGGACGATCGTTAAAAACATGGCTGTTTACATTTAATAAACCGGAGCGGAGGCCTCCGCCACGGCTTTTAATCGCGCTCGTTAACGGTAATTATTCCTAATCAATGACGATTCTGCCCTGTTTCAACTCCGACTGTTTTCGAAAACCGTTTTCACGGATTCGCGCCGAAAGCGTTCCCCATCCAGGGGATTAATCATCGGGATTAAGGGCGTATTTTTTTCGCGGCCGAGTGATCGAACGAGGGATTAAAATGGAAAATAGATGGCGCGTCTATTTCTTTTTTTTTTTCTTTTTTCACGATTTCGAGCTTTTTCGATAAAAATTTATCGAAGATCCAACGGAAGAGAAGATAAATTCGTAGAAATCGCATTGTAACGTTCCTTCGCAACGTATTACGAAAAATAGATAGCGTAGATAGCGTCTGTTTCTTTTTTTTCTAGGTTAACGTTTCCAGCTTTTTCGATAAATTTGCCTGGTCAGAAATCATTCCTTCACAACGAAAAATAAATGGTGTAAATAGTGTGTCTATTTCTCTTTTTTCTTAATACTTCGAGCTTTTTCGATAAAAATTCATCGAGTTTACTTGGATCAAAGATCCAACAGAAGAAGAAATAAATTTGCTTGTTCAGAAATCACATTGTAACGTTCCTTCACAACGAAAAATAGATAACATAGATAACGTGTATATTTCTTTTTTTCCTAGATTAATGATATCGAGCTTTTTCGTCGAATTTACTTGGATCGAAGATCCAACGAAAGAGGAGATAAATTCGCCTGGTCAGAAATAGC
>NW_006263556.1:12698-13023 GCF_000469605.1 Apis dorsata | reverse complement strand
CGTTCCTTCACGAACAGAAACGAAGACACGTATTACGAAAAAATAGATAGTTTGTCTATTTCTTTTTTTTCTAGGTTGATGATTTCGAGCTTTTTCGATAAAAATTCATCGAGTTTACTTGGATCAAAGATCTAACGAAAGAAGAGATAAATTCTCCTGGTCACAAATCACATTGTAACGTTCCTTCACAACGAAAAATAGATAACATAGATAGCGTGTCTATTTCTCTTTTTTCTAGATTAATGATATCGAGCTTTTTCGTCGAATTTATTTGGATCGAAGATCCAACGAAAGAGGAGATAAATTCGCCTGGTCAGAAATCGCA
>NW_006263556.1:11290-12675 GCF_000469605.1 Apis dorsata | reverse complement strand
CGTTCCTTCACGAACAGAAACGAAGACACGTATTACGAAAAAATAGATAGTTTGTCTATTTCTCTTTTTTCTTAATCCAAGATCCAACGAAAGAGGAGATAAATTCTCCTGGTCAGAAATCGCATTGTTCCTTTCTACAACGAAAAATAGATGATGTAAATAGCGTGTCTATTTCTCTTTTTTCAAAATGATTTCGAAGATAACGAGGAAATAAATTCGCTCGGTCAGAAATCGCATTCTCGATGCGAAAGAGAAAAGGAAAGAAACATACGCGAAGAAACGATCGGTTCGGCAGCAACGATCCAACATTCGGTCTCGCGAAAGCGGCCGTAAACCGGCGCAAACAGGAGACACGGCTCGCACCCTTTATCATGGCTGGAAACAAATAACGAGATCATTGCTCGCGCGGAAAATGTCCCGTATGTATATGGTTGTTGGACAAACAGGGGCGATTCGGTGGATTCTGTGCGCCCGCTCTACTAAATGCTGCTATATTCCTGCTAATTCCCCGCCCAATCCCCCGGGATCTCCCTTCTTCCACCCCTTCTTTCCTCGATTCATCCGCGATAAATTCGACCGTATGCATCCCGCCCCGACAACTGCGTCTTCCTGCCAATCCTTCGATTTTCCTCGTTGCCTGTTCGAAAATAAACCCCTCTCCCCCTTCTCTCTCTCTTTATCACCCTACGAATGGGGTGGGTTCGTTCAAAAGGGATCGTATCGAATATTATTATATTCGAATATTTCGAAAAATCGCAGGTAAACCTGAATTCGTCTGGAATAAATCAACGATAAAAATTCGTTAGAAAAATTTATTACATATATATATCGATATCGATCGATATCCGCAAACGATTAAGCAGAGGCCACCGGAGGGTGCGTGAGTGGACGGGTCGAAGGGTTCCTTTAACGTGTAGTTGCCGTTTCATGGGGTGTTTTATTGACGGGTGTCGCGCCGCAGGGGTTCGGCGTTAAACGGCGCGATCTTAAGCCGGATCCCCCCTCATTGTGGCGCCCCCGAATCCGTCCCACTACTCGCTCGAACAGGTCTATTAGTCGACTCTCTCTCTCTCTCTCTCGTTCTGCTTCCATCATTTCTTGCTCTTTTAAACGGTGACACTGTGACGCGAGGGGAGGAGGAATCGGCCGATATCTATATTTTCAATTTGTACGGACGTGGCAACGTTGTTCGATCGCGAATATACGGCAGCAATGACAAGTACGCGGCGACGAGGTCTAAGAGACGAACAGTTTCATGAGAAAAAAAGTTCATCAGAGGCGGATTGATGTTGAAGAAGGTAAACAAAGAGTAGATCAAGTAGACGTGTATAGGATGTTGCAGATTCTCTCGTTCGTCGGTATCGTCATTTGCCAGCCAGGCTTTT
>NW_006263556.1:4284-11283 GCF_000469605.1 Apis dorsata | reverse complement strand
TTGTTGTTGTTGTTGTTGTTGTTGTTGTTGTTGTTTATTTCTCGCATTCTCTATACGCAGACGGTCTGTTGTATAAACAGCCGGAAGATACATCGGGCATAAAAATTATAACTCGTAAAATAGCGTCGTCTATTTTCGCATTCGTCGTTTATTTTTCTTTTAATTTATTTTGCCGATTTTTCTCTTTTCTTCCAATCGCTCCGTTTCTCTCGCGGCGGAATATTCGAAAGACTCGGAGATAACTCGTTCTTCTGCGAAATCGGCCGGATTTCACGCACAAAAAAGAGGCAAGACTCGCGTCAAAGGATAAATCTTATCAAGACACGGCACGCTAGAAGACAGGCTATAAATTTTAGAAAGCTTGATAGCGACGTTACGTGCTGGTTTTTACGCTGTAAACGAAGAAGCCTTGAAATAATTCTATTATAAATGGAAAAAAAAAAAAGAAAGAGAGAGAAAATTTTTCCAGGGAGAAAATCGAAAATTCGTTCGAAGATTTCGAGAAAATTTTAAAATTATATCCTCGACGAGATTCTCGTCGTTTAGAAAGAAATATTGTTCCTTCGCGCAAAAGGAAGGAACGAATTTCTCGAATCGCATTTTTCTTTCCTCGCACAGCCGATTCCGAGAAACGATAGCAACGACCAAGCAAATGCCTATATACACGGGTCGGTGATAAGGAATGATGCGCCATTCGAGGTAACTCGCGAAGAAAAAAAGGCGAAAGAAAAATATAAGACGGCGAGGTGGAATTTCACAAGAAATTAGATATTCCAAACTGGTTTCTACGCGTTCGACTTTCTTCCCATTTCCTATCACTCAACGATTCGTTTCAATTTTCACATACCGTTCTTCCCTCCCTCCCCGTAATATTTTCCTCGCCGGATGGAAGTGAAAAGAAAGACGAAAGAAATCGGGAAGGAAGGCAAGAAATCGAGCTCTCTCTCCTCATTTGCTTCGGGAAGATAACGAGGCCAACGATCGAGGAAAACGCGAGTTCATCCCAGAATTGGTGGAGGAATAGTCGCGAACGCGACGATACCAGTTCGCACGACGATAGCGCGTGTTTGCACAGCGATAAATTGACTTGTACCTGGCGCCCGTCATCTTGGTCCGCTCGTCTGCGCCAGAAATAAGGCGTTCATTGTTTTCCATTAACCTCGAGCCACCTTCGATATTCCTCCCTCTTGGACAAAGATCACGTTTCACGAACCTGCTCCACTCCCCTCCATATACATACATATATATTCTTTCTAAAATTAACCATATTCGATATTCAAAATATCGAAACGGAAAATCTATCGGATTCGATTCGAGGATCGGCGCAACACATTTTCCTTCCTCCTGGCGAACAACGGACGGCGAGGATCGAAGGTTTGCCGAGAAGGTAAGAGGACTTGCTCTTAAAGTTCCTCCGGTTTCCAGTGAAAGCCGCGGTTTTTTTTCAGGTAAACGGTAAACGGCCCCGGGGCTAAACCACGAGCTACCTTTCCTTTCAGGTATACGCGCGGGGACGGCCGCGATGATCCGATGCTCGAGAGAGGCCTCGCCCGCCTCGGCAAACAGCGGCACGCTCGGCATTTCGACGAAAGGGCCCCGTTCCCGAACCTCTTCGGGCCTCCACTTCCGCCACCTCCAACCCCCTCTCTCCTCTTCGAAAACCCGCGTAAAAGCACGCCGCGTCGAGTGGACCGCCGTCTTCTTCTCCTTCTTCTTCTTCGCCCTCCTCTCCTCTCTCGAGGATCGGGTTTCCACATGGAAACGAAGCGCTCTTTCTCCTCCTCGAACGAGAAACGCTTGGAAACGGAGGAGGATAGGTGGTTCGGTCGAAACGAGGGTTGAAGGAGTTGTCGAGTTATCGTGAGATTTTCGAGGTCGAGATGAGGAGGGGGGCGGAGACGGGACGCTTTCTCCTAGGCCGGGCGAAGATCGATCGGCCGATTCGCGGAGAGGCGCGGAGTTCCGGCACGCTTCCTTTGTTTTACGTAATTTCCGCGCCAATATTAGCACGCTGCGTTCCGCCGGCTTGTTCCCTTCTCTTTCCCTTCTTCGTGTATTCGCTTGTGTGTTCTTTGCAAACAAACCAATCAATGCCGATGCCTCCGCTCTCTCTCTCTCTCTCTTTCTTTCTCTTCCCCTTTTTCCACTCCCCTCGAGATTTTCCTCGAGTTTTAAAGCAGCCGCGAGAAAAGAAAGGGAACTTTCCTTCTCCTTTTTCCTCTTGCTGTCTCCTCTTTTTTCGAAAAATTTACCGAGAAAATTCCAAACGCCGCGGTTAATTTCTCTTTTTCACTTCATCCCATTAACGTCTGGATCCATCCATCCTTCGTTCTTATTTTTTTATCCGCCGTTCTCAACGCCCACGCGTCTCGTTAGAGGCATCGTCGCGCTCGATGGAGAGACGCGGCGAAACGCGGTGGAAAGGAGGCCAAGGCAGGTGTGTCGGGGACACGGGGACGCGAAGAGGATCGGAGAGGAATGACGAGACACGGGGGGAGAACGTTAAAAGCCGGCTCGGTGGGCGTCTATTTGCGTAGATCCACGAGATGGACAAGTGGCCGAGCTCTTTGTCGGACTCTCCGTAGGTGGTTCCCTTTTTTCTTTTTTATCTTCCTCTCTCTTTCCTTTCCTCCTCCTCTTCTCCTTCCTTTTTTTTCCGCCTTCGATGCGTTTCTCGTCCACTCCAGTCCACCCCCTCCCCCTCAGCTCAGTTATCACCGCCACCCTCTATCGGTCCTCTCCCTCGACAGTCTTCCGTCACAGGGACAGGGACTCGTTTGCCGATCGAGCGGACCGACGACATGGAGGACACGCCGCCATTTTACGACCACGAGACGAGAAACTTCATCGAAATCGATGGAACGATCGATTGGAAAATTTGACGGTATCTCGATATTTTCCTAATGCCCGACGAATTTCGAGGGGCGAAATAATGCGGCAGGGAGGGGACGATGTTTTTAAAGCCGACAAATAGAACGGAGGCCTCTCTAAATATGCTCTGGAATCAGGAGAATCCCGATGCTCGATCGCGCAACCCTTGTTCGAACCAGGATGGAACGAGGGAACGATTTACTCGAAAAGTGAATAAATATAATACTTCTTCACTTTTCGCCTCCTTTAACGGTTTATTTTTCGTCTAACGATTAATGGATAAAATAGAGGAATGAAGGAGGAGGGAAGGAAATTTGGAAACAAGATGGAAGAAATTAGAAACTTGTTATTATAAAGCAGATTTGGTTGAAAGAGTAACAAGTTAAATTGCTAGTTACTATATAAATTAAATCAAAGTGAATTTTATTCGCAAGTTAGGATAATTAAATTTTGCTTCGTCCCTCCTAATCAGAAAGATCGGCTCGGTTGATGTTCAAAGAGCGCGATCGAGGCAGGGAGTATAAAACAACGAGTATCTTTATTTAAAGGATGACCTTCCGTTTTTAACAAACAGCAACGCGATTAGATACAAGTCCCTGCATAATCGTTCTTTACCTAAGGAGATAAAATGTTTCGTACATTTGTATGTTTTACATATCTGTTTAAAAACGAAATGGCGTAATCTCGAAACGAGATATCGAAGATTAATTATAGCAAAATTGTGCTTCGACGATAACGCTTGTTGCAAACAAAATCAAGATTTCCATTTCTCGTTTTTTTTTTTTTTTCGTTCTTTTCGATAAGTAAGTTTTTTTTCTTTTGCGTGGTTCAATCACTGGCGAGAGAAATTTTTCGAAAGAAATTTCATTTTTTAATCTCGATTTTAATAAACTGTGCCAGCTGTGTATCATTAATTCGGTAAATAAATATTTAAGAAAAACAGGCGGAGCCGAGATATATATATATATATATATAATTTTACGAAGGAAAAGAGAGACTCGCGATTAAATGCACGACAAATATTATAACATATTAAGTGTACGATTAAATATTTAAACGTTTAAGATTCGAGTTTGAAGTGTCAATAAGGAACGAGTATTGACATCCGTGTTTGAAGGAAGAAACAATCCGAGAATAATCCTGAACACCGCCGAATACCTCCCACTTCCGTTGTTCGATACTCAAGAAGATCAAACCTCTTTTGCCAATTGCGAAATAATTTTAAAATTACACACGTTTCGAAACACGAGAAGGAAAAAAAAAAATATGTAATATAACCTTATAATTCTCGATCAAATATTTATCAAAGAAATATAACAAATATTAAAATTCTATAAGTAAAATATTAAAGTTGAAAAAACAGTAGGATCGGTTATTATTTATCGATAATAACGCGTCAAACATCCTCGAAAAAATACAATCTTTAAACATCCTGTTGTGTACCCATTATCTAATCGCGTGGATATAATTTAGAAATTACACCAGTCGAGAGAAAGAAAATCTTCGTATTCTTCGATCGAGCACAAGGATAAAAGAAGAAAGAAAATAAGAATAATTAATCGATCGATCGACGACGATTACGTTATACGTTATCCATCTATCCCTCCGCGTATAACAACTTAGGAGTAACGAACGCGAATGTTGAATTCGGGAGGGGGAAAGAACGAGGCGAGTAAAGTCGGAATTCGTCGGTTGGCGTCCGTTGGACTAGGTGGCGTTGGACGACGTCGTCAGGGCGCGCACCGAGCGGCCAAAATATTTAACCTACGATTAACCACTCCTCTCGTACACAAAATGATTCAAGAATCAAATACCAAGAGTCAACCGTGGGGTAGACTGAGTACATATTGTACCCGAACGCTATCGCCTGCCGTCCTACGTGGATACGGATATGCGTACTTCGCTTCTCCTCTCTGTGTGTGTGTGCTACGTGCGTGCGTGCACGCGTATAACGACGGTGTATAATAGCAGACGCACACGTAGGAACGCGCAAACAGTGGAAGAGGACACGGCGAGCGAAACGGAGGATAGAGGATAGAGGTGGTTAGGAGCGAAAAAGAATCGAACGATAGTTATAATTTCTCGATCGATTCTCGCTTCGAGTTCTCGCATCCGTTAAACTTCAAGTCGTTACGTACGAAGCGAACGGATAAATTAAATCGATCGTTAAATTGCGATCGAGTATATATCGCATAATATATACTAATAGAATAGGGAAAGGACGAGAGAGAAATATCGCGAAAATAAACGAGGGGAGAAAGGAAAGAGTGAGAGGAAAGTTGGAGAGAACGAAAGTCGTCGTCGGGCGAGGCAACCAACACCCTTTGTGTTTCGTGCGTGGCTGCGTTTCCTTTTCTCTTTTCTCCCGTCCGTTCCGCTTCGTACGCGGATGCGTGCGCGTACATATGCACGCACGCACACGTGCAGACGCGGCGTTGGAGGAAGAGGAAGAGGAGGAGGAGGAGGTGGAGGAGGAGGAGGAGAAAAGAGAGGGAGAAAGAGAGCGTCGACAGAGATGCTGCTGACATTGCTTGAACATATTTGAGTTGCTCCGCTCATGACCAAATATTTATTTATTTGCTCGGTAATACACATTTGTATTAACCGCGTAGCACGATTCAAGGCACGTTCATTCAGATTTCTCTGGCAAATTTTGCGCGACCCGTTGCGCGACTAATTAGCGACGCCCTNCCCCTCCCTCGCCCCTCCACTCTCCCATTGCTCGCTTATTAACCCTAAAAACCGTTCACTCTCCCCTCCCTTCTTTTATTTCCCTTCGCCCCTACGGCGCCCTGTTTACGCGCGTCTTCCCCCCTCCACTTTTTTTTAGTAAAGCATCGCTCGGCGAGCAAGAGTGATCGAAGCTCGATCGATCGGCTTACGAATCGGTGGAAAAGAAAAATAAAAAGTAGGAGTTAAGTAAGCAAAGATTAATCTTGGGTGGATTACGATTTATCGATTATACGTGTCGGTGTATCACGAACGATAATTTCGACGATTCGACCCATTTATTTCGAGTTCTTGGCCTATTACGGGGAGTCGGTTATATATTATTTTGAATAATATTTGATCCGTCGTTATATCCGTCGAGTGTTATATTCTTGACACGCGATACGCGGTTTAATAAACGCTTCCAATCCCCTCTCTCTCTCTCTCTCTCTCTCTCTCTCTCCTCTCTTTCCCGTAATCCGTCCCGAATTTAACGAAACACTTATCGATCTATCGTTTCGACGCGCGCGTCTCTCTGCAACGTTACACCGAAAAGTATGTTCATGCTAACGACAAGCAAACAAAACCGCGCGGGCGTATATGTGTCTACGTACGTGTACACGTGTGCGTGTTCGATTCTCGCGCGTAGTTGGATAAATCCACCTGTCTCGTCTGTCGTCGTTTTTCAATTTTTTTCTTTTTTCACTTCTTTTTCTCGCTTTCGACAGGCCAGCAAACGAAACAAACACCTCCAAAGATGGGACTCCATCTTGAAATTCTCTCCATTCCCGTTCCCTTGGAAAAATATTCGATCTCCAGGAGAAATATCCCCGAAACGGGGAATTGACGATGATCAGTTAGATAGATAGATAGATATTGGCGATGGAGAAAAACTCGCGAAAAAATCGCGTATTTACACGCGAGCATTTGCACGCTGGCCGATAATGGGTCCTCGACCCCCTTCAGATAAAAAAGAGTACACCATCTTGCTAATCGTCGCGAGATACCGCGGGAATAGTTTTCACCGATAATTAATCGAAGAAAGGAGGGGGAGAAAAAAGAAAAAAGAAAAAGGAAAAAAAAGCGGTCTGTTTGCGTCCGACCTACATTACATTGCGATAATAACTCTCTTATGTGACTGCCAGTTGACGAAGAGTTGCAATCGTTTTCAGATCGACGAGAACGATAATATTTGGCTAACTCGGGATAAAGGAGGGGTTCCCTTTCGCCCGAATTCTCACGTTCTCCCCCCCTCTCTCTCTCTCCTTTCCATTCCTTTTCAATCACTCGTCCAAAACATTTCTCATCCCATCCATGTTAAATTACAATGGATGAATGCGTTAATCGACGGAGAGATAGAAAGGAAGAGAAAAAGGAAAGGCAAAAGGATGAGGAGGAAAGTGAAACGATGGGGCTGGA
>NW_006263556.1:0-3824 GCF_000469605.1 Apis dorsata | reverse complement strand
GGGGAGGGGGGGGGATGTAAAGGGGGCGCTTGGATGAAACGGAACGAAACGAAACGAGGAGAGCGTGAATCGCGCGGGGCGCGTGCAAATCCGCCCACCCCCAACGGACGGACAAAGGGAGGCGCGACGATATGTACAAACGAACGGGGGCCGTGTCGAATTCAGGAAGCGAGGCGAGAATTTCCGAGGAAACATTCGGAAATCGTGGAACCTAGCCGCCGTTCCGGAAACGTGATTTCAACCAAATTCTTCCTTTCCACCAATTCCTCCTCCTCCTTCTCCGCCACTCGGTTTTCCCTTCCCTCGGCAAACACTCGAATGCCTGTTTAGAAGAGGCGAAGAGGGGAAGAGAGAATTTTGCTTTCTTTCTTACTTTCTTTCGAAGGGGATCGATCACCCAATTCACGCAATTAAGTTTCGTAGAGACACGATTTCGTGTATAGATGTTAAGTTGGAAACCATCTTGGTTGGGAAGTAATTTTAATTAGGGAAACTCTTCTAGAGAGAGAGAGAGAGTTTTGACGAGCGTTTTAAAGGGGAATGTGGATGCTCGTCCAAGCGGCGAGAATACGAAATTTATTAACATCCGTTGCTGGGCCGAGAAGAGGAGGAGGAGGAGGGACAATTAACGTGACGCGGAACACTTGTGCAAACCGCGCGTCTTTCTCGATGCGGCGAACGCGTGATCGATGAATCGGCCATGAATTTCTCGAGTAAGCGAGGATCGGTCGTAAATAGATGGACGATTTCTTTGCATTCGCGTTTTTGTTCCGCCTCGCGAGAACCTCCGCGAGGAGTTTATTCTCTCTCTCTCTCTCTTCTGTTCACGAATTCTCTTATCTTTGCGAAACGGTATTATTAAGATTATTTACCGTTGAAAATGATTAATTTAAGAGACATTGTAATTTCCATTTTGTCAGATTTCTAGATAGGGAAAAAGATATAAACGAGAGAGGGTATTAGATATTTTTCTTTCTTTTTTTTTCTCTCTCTCTCTCTCTCTCTCTCTCTTCCTCGTCGTGCGTTATTCAAACGATTTAACGCTTAATAAAATATTTACATAGGTTTTTTTTCCTTTTTTTTATTTTCTTTCTCGTTTCGATCCGTGAACGAAATCGTTCATTTCGAGAAAAGAAGAAATCTCGAGCGAGATGGGAACGATGGCCAATGACACGCGGTGTCGTTCTGGTTGGAATAAAAAAAAGCGATTCGAATCGCATCGACGAAAAAATCGTAATAAAATTCTACTTATCCCACGTGCAAACACGCACTCGTTTCTCTAAACGTACCAACCTTACTGACGATATCTATCCAATCTTCAGCTACGCATATCCCACCCCATAAATACATTGGCTGATAACGCTCGACTACGTTCCATCGACGATAAGATACACGACTAAGAGAAGAAACGTTCGTGCGACTCTTGTGAAGAGAAAAATATACATATATATATATATACTAAAAGAGAGAGGTAAAAACCGAGGTTTTAACAGACGAGGAAACGAACATCGGCGTAAATATGGAAGAATATGTCGTAGTTGATAATGTTCCAAGTGGAGAAAAAAATTCCAAATCGTCGCGATTATTCGAATTTCATCCTTCGAAAGAACAAACGAAAAATAATCGCATTGTTCGAAAATAGTGACGCGGAGAACAGAATATATGCCCAATTTGACGCGTTTAAAAATTGGCTGAACTGAAATTTTTTTAAA
Organism: Apis dorsata; assembly: GCF_000469605.1. Taxonomy (NCBI): domain Eukaryota; kingdom Metazoa; phylum Arthropoda; class Insecta; order Hymenoptera; family Apidae; genus Apis; species Apis dorsata. The sequence continues at coordinate 2,112 of NW_006263556.1, read as the reverse complement.
AAATGGAAAGCGAAGCATCGAATCGAAGAAAGGAGAAAGATATCGATTCATTCGATAACTCGTATCCCATCGTTCGAAAGAAATCAAGCAGAAAATGAATCGAAGAAAGGAGAAAAGTATCGATCGTTGGAAACGAATATAGAATCGATCCGATATTAATTTCGATAATTCCAATTCCATCGTTCGAAAATCGAGGTAAAAAAATATCGATCATTGAAATAAAGAATCGAATCGATATTAATTTCGATAATTCGAATTCCATCGTTCGAAAATCGAGGTAAAAAAATATCGATCATTGAAATAAAGAATCGAATCGATATTAATTTCGATAATTCGAATTCCATCGTTCGAAAATCGAGGTAAAAAAATATTGATCGTTGGAATATAGAATCGAATCGATCGGATATTAATTTCGATAATTCGAATTCCATCATTCGAAAATCGAGATAAAAAAATATCAATCGTTGAAATAAAGAATCGAATCGATATTAATTTCGATAATTCGAATTCCATCGTTCGAAAATCGAGGTAAAAAAATATTGATCGTTGGAATATAGAATCGAATCGATCGGATATTAATTTCGATAATTCGAATTCCATCGTTCGAAAATCGAGGTAAAAAAATATCGATCGTTGGAATATAGAATCGAATCGATCGGATATTAATTTCGATAATTCGAATTCCATCGTTCGAAAATCGAAGTAAAAAAAAAAATATCGATCGTTGAAATATAGAATAGAATCGATATTAATTTCGATAATTCCAATTCCATCGTTCGAAAAACGGGGTGGAATCGAGATAAAAAAATATCGATCGTTGGAAACGAGTATAGAATCGAATCGATCGGATAATTCCACTGTTCGAAAAACGGGATGGAATCGAAGTAAGAAAATATCGATCGGATATTAATTTCGATAATTCGAATTCCATGGTTCGAAAAACGAAGGAATAGAATGGAGGTAAAAAAAATATCGATCGACGATTGATCGCGTGGTGAGAAACGGAGGCGAAGGAGGAGGAGGAGGAGGGGCGTTCGAACGATTTAAACGTGCAATTTGACGAGACGCGTCGCGTTTTTCGAGGACGGGTGGAACAATGAGGCGGGAGCGCGTGACTGTAATTAAGTTGGTGGTGATTAATAGCGACGGGGCAACGGGGCGCTCGTTCGCTCGGGCGCTGCATTAATTTACAACTCTGTTTAAGGCCGGAGCCGAAGCGGCGAGTACACCGGTCCGCCATAATTTTCTGTCGAGCTACGCCACTGTTTACACACCTGATAAAGTATATACTTTTTGCCCCGACATAATCGTCCGCGCCTCCGACCATTCCCTATCGCGATCGATTCCTATCCACCGATCCTCCGAACGGGGTGGTGTCCGCCGCGATTATGACACCCGATTTCCGCTCTATCGATCACCGTGTAAAAATAAAAAAAACTCGAGAATCTTTTTTCTTTTTCTTTTTCCTTTTCTCTACAGGAAAAGATTATACATATATATATATATATAAATTTCACGCCGAATTAAACGTTAAACGCCGTAACATCGTGCTATAATTTATCTTACCTTTTAGAAGGAACTAAAGTTGCTGATAATTGGCTAAACAAGTTAGCGTATTTTTTTATTTATCCTAGAAATCTCCGTTCTCCTGCACTTACGTCATTTACACGCTTCGACGTGTCAAAAGTCACTCCGCTCGCTTAATCGTTATCTAAAACAAGAGGCCGAGGTACTAAAGAATTCGCTAAAAAAAAGAAGAGAAAAAAAAAAAAAAAAGAAAGAAAAAAGAAAAATCGTACATAATTCTATTTTTAATTTTGTTCGCATCGAATCCCTTCGATCCTCTCCCTTGAATACGAATTAAAAAAAGTCCACTCGTGGACTATAATCGCTACGTTAATGGGCACCGATATCCGGAAGAAACGACATCCGTCCGAGTGGAACCGAGAGAGAGTGGAAGAGAGAGGGAGAATCGGTTTCCCCGTCGCTTCTAATCAGATTTAGCAAAGGCTGCAACACGGCTACGGACTGCTTAATTAATTGTATCAACCTGGGCCAACGAGGTGGACATGATCTGACTAACGAGGCAAATTCTTAAACGAGAGAACGCCC
>NW_006263555.1:428148-443669 GCF_000469605.1 Apis dorsata | reverse complement strand
AAATACTTGACATTTAACGAAATATATATATTAATATATCATATATTGATGATATATTACTAAAATCATTTTTAGAAATAAATAGCAATTAAGTATAATATATTAAAAATAATTTTAGATAAGTTTATCAACAATTCAAAAAAAATCTATAATCTTTTTTTATTTTTAAAAATTATTATTTCATCAATAATATTTCATCATTTCATGAAAAATGTATATATTTGTATATATTTATATATTGTATATTGTATATATCATATAAAATGTATTTTTAATATATCAAGATTAATCTTAATATATTATATAATTCTTTATAATAAATTTCTGATGATATATCTTTTTATCATACGAAAAAAATTAGATTAAAATTATTGAAGTATATTTTAAAGTATTAATATTATTTTATTATATTATAATATAAATAATATAAATTAAAAAGTTGATAATTGAAAATAAAATAATTTAAAATATAACATTATTTCTAAAAATTTCTAAAATATAACATATTAGGAAAAAATATAAGAAGATTAAAATGAAATTTTTTATTTGTTTATTCATAATTAAGGTTCGTCGAATTACAAATCCGACCATCACAACGAGGTATATAGCTTCCTTAATTTACACTTTAACGGTAAATTTAAAGACAAATCTTTCATTATCTGCACACTCACACCTACGCAAATCATTCATTGCATATGCATACATAGAGACATAAAAAGAAAAAACGCATTGATTTCTCATTCATTCATTCATATACGTTATCACAGTTCATCAGAACTGTGATCTAACTCAATATTTGTAGTCATGAACTAGTTAACATTTGTACAATACGTAACATGACACAGTGCGTAATTTTGTGCCTCCATTTCGTCGGTTTCTCGCAGAGAACATGCTACAATCTATTTATTCGAATTCTTCTCAGTTCCGATATCGTAAAATGAATCACACTCTATCATTAAACCGAACACCCATGTGCACCCAATATGCATATATATGTACAACAAATTTACACGCGCATATAGCATTTGTTACGTCGCTAACGATCGATAGTGATAAATAACTATATATATATATACTTAATGTGAAGCGAATGTAAATCTACTATGTTGTTGATCATATAACAAATTCACGTACTTGTGTTTTATGCTAAGCCAGTTTATTATTTTTTTTTAATTTGCTAAATATTTTGAAACGCACAAAATGGCGATAATTTGTGTGCGTGCAACTTAATTTGAAAGTATACATATACATATATTGAATTAATAAATGGTATCCTATCTCAATCGAATAACCTGTTCGTTGTTCAGAAAAAAAAATAAAACAAAAATGAGATCACTATCCTTCGAATTACGACGCTTCCGCGCGCAAAGGCGTTTCTATAATTCGTTGATTGATTTCTTAGATAATTCATTTAATTAATTTTTCTAATAGTAACTGGACCATAATAGCCCGAACAAATCGAGCAAAATTTTCAACTAATATATCTTATAGGATACTTTTCGTTCATACGCGTGCTCTTTTCAGTATTTCACGCTATTAAAAAAACTATAATATATACATATAACAAAGGTAACAAACGAATTAAATAAGCGTTAAATAACTATGCTGAATTATTATGCTGTCAATTTATATTAGATCACACCGTTGTTTATGTTTTCTTTTTTTAGTTACATTGTATTAACTGTATATTATCATTATTAATTTGCATAGTTATAAAAAAAAAACAAAAAATGATCAAAATAAACGAAAAATTGAAAATTTCTACAGGAAAACAAATTGTTATAAACAGTTTCGTAATCGTCAATCACTATTCCAGAATTTCATTTTTTATTACCCTGGACACGAGCAATATTCAGGAACTCTTCTTTTTCTTTTTCTTTATTTATTAAGAAGGACGAACTCGTAGCTTAAAAAAACGATGAACCTTGTTGTCATGTAAATCGAATTCGAGGGCTCGAATCGAGGCAGCCATGTCTTCCACGTAAGCTTCGTGGATTGTCGATATGCTGACGATTTTAACCGAAGTTACACGAAGCTGCGAAACTGCTTCGAATAACAACATACCATATTTACAAACACGACCATGTAAGGCGAGTTCTTGGTTAATTATGTTTACCTCGTTGTACTTTCTTTCGATATAAGCTACACATGCTTCACTTAGGGGGCGAATGTTCTTGATAACACTTTTTCGCGTGTACACACATATATACACACGATATATCATCAAGAGGTAAATCGAGGAACGAGAATGACTGTTAATAAAGAATTCTGAACTTTTTCACTCTTACTCGTGAAGTACACCAAGAATCTTTCTTTAAATCCTATACCGGTCAAAGCCGGTTACACAATAATTCAGTTTCACAGCTCAAGCGGTTCGCACACTGGTGGTAATTGTTCATCTTCAGAATCATAGAAGTAAGGTTTTCTTTGATAAATTATCGATGATTGTTCGTCATCTTCTTCTTCTTCAGAATTATCTAAATCAACAAGATTCGCTTGAAGTCTCTTCACAGCCTCTTTTATTAATCCACCTTCCCTAAGCAATTCTTGTAGAAGCTCATATGGATCATCATCTCTCGTAGTGGATCTTTTATGATGATGATGATGATGATGATGATGGTGATGATGATGATGATGATTTAAATGATGACGATGATCGTGACTGCCGATATTCTTCGCACCACATATATCGCAACTATTCGGATCTGCCCACGACCTCGATGGTATTTGATAGGGCGATGGTCGATTTTTATGACTAATGCTGGACTTAGCTTTCAAGCTGGATAGTCGAAGATTTTCTTTAATCTGCGATACAAGAAGGTCCACGTCGCGGGAAAGGAAGTCCTGCGTCGTGTTTGGCACTACTTCGATCAAATACGTTGTTTCTTCAGCACTCGGCATGGCGTACTTTCCTCCGTTCACCGGCTACGAGAACAAAAGGACAATAACACGAATGCCGTGTTTACACCTCCACGTCTGCGATACGGGCGAGCAGCGGACACAATAAAGCCGCGCTCTCGGCCAACGTGTTATTGTCCTCTCTCTTTCTTTTCCTTTCTCCCTCTCTCTTCTTTTTCCTTTCGTAAATACACATACGAAACGTTCTTCACACTGCACAAAGATTTTTCAAATATGTATTTTTTTTTTCTCTTTTTCTTTAAAAGTATCTTTTATGAAAGTAAAATATGTTCGTCTTTAATTAATACACGATCTAACAAGTATTTAAAATGATCAATCTGAATACTTAATTTCGTTTTGATGCATACTTAGTGTTTACGAACATATTTAGAAACGTTCGTGTAAACATAGATGGCCTAAACTACCAGCCGCGTCTCGTAATATCATGGAACGCGTGATTCACTGTGTAAATACGCACCACCTATCCTTCCCCCTCTCTTTAAGCCTTTCCTTTTCTCGAATGTTGAACGAATCATCAAGTTTTGTTCGTGCTTTACTTCGAAGAATTGAATGAATACATTCTCATTAACAAATATATAACTCACTCGAGCATAAATGCAACATATATACACGCTAATTGATTTAACATATATAAATATTTTTGTCTTCTTTCTTAAATCGATCACAGTTATTTCAATGTTAATATCGTTTTATTTTCGATCTTATTACATGTCGATTCGAGCACACGTTGCACAATAATACACGTTTTGACGTAAGTTTGGCTCCGGCTCCACGTATATACAGAACTAAGGAATCTACTGATGATAATATTTTGAATAATCACTAGATAACTGTTTTTAAGGAGGTAGAACTTGAACGTTTATCGTTCGATTGATTATATATAAGAATTAAAAGGGTATAATACGTTCGACACCCAAAGCGAGCGACCGCTCGTCCGTTAGCCACAAACCTTCTACTCTCTTATTATTGTTTTGGTTCTGCCGCGCATGCGCACTTTCCCCCACGCTCGTGTAAACAAACCGTTAACTCGTGAGGTCTAGCGAATCGATAATATCTTTGCCACTTCCTTATTCCACGGTACACTATCCCTTCAGGAAACCGTGAACAAGCGTAAGGTGAAATGATTTCACTTTATAAATGTCTCGCAATATATCATGAGATTTACAATAAACAGAAATTTTGAACAATAATAAAAACCATCGCGTCGTACATGAGTTTAGTTTTCACTCTTGAAGTGTTTAAGTTTGAATAAAATAACATGATCAGGGGTCGCAGAGTAAAGAGAGAGAGAGGCTGCAATGTACGGATCAAGGTTACACTTGAGTCCGTGTTAATCTACGTCATCCTCTGCCAAGTTTATGATGCGTGCGCATACGCGCGTGTTCTCGATTTCCACTTGTAATATATATGTTTACATGCGCATTTATCTGCAACTAGCGAATCATTCATTAGATCTAAATCCGCAGAATAACATTACTTGTGCACTTATTTTGACAAAGGCTTTTAATGGACTGAAAATTACGAAATCCTAGAAAAAATTACGTTAATTGCATCATTACGAATCTTTATTATGTAAATAATTGCAAAAGCAAAAAATGTTATCAAAAGAGATAACATTTTCTTGTGATAAATCTATTTATTTCGATTATATTAACAATATAATACTAAAATATCAATACACGATTTATTTAGATACAGAAATGAAAATGATGCCGGTTGTGATATAACATGCAGTAAAAATAGCATGTAATTTTACGAAATGAATAGTTACGAAAGTTAAGTTAGTAAGTAATAAATAGATTAACCTCACTTTTTATAAAATAAATAGATATTTTTCAAAAATATCAATTCAAAAAACTATACTGTATAATATACAGTATGTTTATATATATCTTTAATAGTTAATATTTTTAGTTTTATCTTTATCTTGTCTTCCACAGTAATACAAAATTTTTAATTTTTGTTTTATTATATTATATATTAATTACGGATATACATAAATATTAATATTATATTATTTTTATATGAATAATTAATGTTTTAATTTAAATAATTAATCATAGAAATGAAAAATATATTCTAATTAATATTCATTAATTTTACAATAATTAATATTTTTTCTCTTTTAATATTTGATACTTTTATTTATGAATATAGTTAAAATTGATCAAATGTGATTTTTAATGAATAAAATAATTATATATAAAATTAAAAAAAAAATTCAACTATAATATATAATTTTTGAATATTATATTTAACATACATTTTTTATATATAAATAATATTAAATAAAAACAAGTAAATTTATATATATTTCTTTTATATAACAATTTAAAAAATATATTTTTCCTTTTTTTATGTTGTAGAATTAAATAGATGGCGCTATCATAGACTTATAGTTAGAAGTCAGCTGATTGAGTAAAATATTCGTATTATTTATGTACTCATGCTCTTGTAGTTGCTATCGTTTTATTTGATTGTTTTCAGCAAAAAATTGTCACGCGTTAGATTGTAAATAAAGAAACAAACGAAGTTTAATCTAACGCAATCTATTATAATAACTATGTTTGGTCGTATGTTTATGTCAAATTTTCGTAATATTTCGGTAGGTACAAAACACATTCTCACATAAGTGCATGTTTACTTTTATACATATTGCTTCATAATTGAGAGAAACTTTATAATACATATTTTCTTCATTAAAATGTCGAAACCAGCTCGTTAAATATTTATTATTCAAGTTTGAAGAAATTTCCAATACTCTATTTCAATATCCTATTTCCATTACAAAATATTAACATAGAAAATAAATAATACAATCCCTTCAAGAATGCAAAAGATAAATAAAATGAAAGTTTTACAGCTTCTATCGAGAGTATGGAATGGACCCAATAGTGCATTGGCTGGCAAACATGCTGAGCAAAAAATGATATCAATTTTAAGAAACAAATTTCCTAAAGCTAAACTTATAGAAGTAAATGATGTATCAGGTAAAAAGATTATAAGAAAGGATTAAAATATATTATATCATCATTTAAATATATTTATTATATATAAAATATAAAAAAAATTTAATTTCATTCATTTGAGATTTTGTATTATCTTTTAAATAATCAGTATTATTATTATAATTATATCAATATTATAATTAGTTTTAAAGGACTAATTGTTTTTTAGTTGTATAATAATATGATAAATATTAAAAATACATATAAAAATTAATTTATTAAATTTAAAAATATTTTATTTTAAAATTTAAAAAAATATTTATAATCTATTATTATAGGAGGATGTGGTGCAATGTTTGAAATAAATGTTGTAGCACCAGAATTTAAAGGATTGAACACTATTAAGCAGCATCGATTAATTAATGAAGTAAAAAAGTCTTAAAATAATATTGTACTATTTTTTTTTTCTTATATCTTTTTTTCTTAATTATAATTATTTTTATAGGCTCTAAAAGAAGAAATTAAGGATATGCATGGTGTACGAATATATACAAGTGTTCCTGAATCTTAGACAATTCTTAATTTTTTTACAAAACTATTTCTTATATTATAAAATATATCACAAAATGTATAATTAAACTGTACAAAGTTTTGTAAATTTTGCATATAAATATTCATTATACATATTTTGTGATTTATTTATGTATTCATATATATGTATACATACAATTGAAATATTTATTTAGTGATTTTTAATAACATAAATTATATATATACATAATAGAAATATGTATAATATATAAACTACTTATACATAAATACAGACTATATATTTTTATATCTTTTTTATACTTTTATTACTTTTCATATATTTATTCGATTAAAAAAAAATTATAATTATATTTTTCAATATTTTTAATAAGATATTTTTAATTATTTATAATTTGTTTTTAATTTCGTTTTAATCATTAAATTTTAATCATTGGAATATATGGAAAATTATATTTGAAAAATTATTTAAACAAAATTTTTTAATATTTTATTATATCACAAAAATTTTTTAGAAAACAAAATTTAAAAAAATTTCATGTATTTATAATATTATTTTAAAAAAATAATAACAATTTTTAATATATATTTATCTTTTAATTAGTTGCAAGTAAAAAAGAATATCTATAGTATTATAATTTATTATCTAACAAGTGTTTAAATTTCGTAACAAAGTTAATACAGCGCCATCATACGGATCTAATAATTTAATTTAAAATTTAAAAAGTTTGAAATTCACTGATGAGAGTTGCCAGTATACATACAGACAAAATGGCTGACAGAGAACATATATGATATAGGACATTAAGATAATGGAAAAGCAATACTGTATATCGAATAAATTGTCGTTTTAACAATTACAATGATTCTCCTAACACGAAGTCACATGATATACATAATACATCACTGCCGGCCATTTTGCTCCGTATGCTAGCAATCTTGTTCATCACTAAAATGTAAATAAAATAAATATACAAATATTTTTTACAACTAATAAAATTGTCATATCAATAAAATAACATATTGAATCTTTTTGTAATAATCTTACATTAATCTTTCTGAAATAACTTTTAAATTAACTTTTAAATCATTAAATTATAAATATTATTAATAAATATTTTGTTTTCTCTTAAAGAAATGTATCATTTTTAGATAAAAACTAAATAGATTGTCAATCAAAAATAACCGTTCAATTTGTAATCATCAAACATGAATTGTTTAATAGGGGATATGGAACAACTTATTAGTAATGATATGTTATTATGTACTGCACCAAGTCCTTCATCTATTTATAATAATCGAAATAATAACCGATCAGGTAATTTATGTTTTATTTATTTCTAATTTTAGATTATTCAAATATATAATAATAACATGATAATAAATAAATCATTAATTTGTTATCTAATTTATTTATTACTCTTATAATATTTAATTGTAAATTTTGCTTTTATAATAGTATAATACATTTGTAACAGAACAAAAATAATATAATAATATAATATAATTTTTAATTCAATATTTTATACATTATAATACTTTCAAATTTAATAAAATAAACATTTTATATATTTTACAAAAATTGTTTATATTATTTACAGGAACCAATGTAATAAGTACAATTTTTTTAATTGTCAATGCTACTTTAGGAGCAGGCCTTTTAAATTTTCCACAAGCCTTTGATAAAGCTGGAGGATTGGTTACATCTATTAGTATACAACTCATACTACTTGTCTTTATCACTGCTGCTCTTATAATTTTAGCTAATTGTAGTGATATTACAAATACCTGTTGTATGCAAGATATGTTCGCTAATTTTTATGGACAAAAATCATTTTTCTTATGTGCTTTTTGTATTATAATATATAGTTTTGGATATTGTTTAACATTTTTGATAGTTATTGGTGATCAGTTTGATAGAATTTTATCAACATATTATGGATTTGATTATTGTCACACATGGTAATTGAAAAATCAAAACATATATTTGAAAAATATATTTATTATTAATATATTAATAATTATTAATTAATATAATTATTAATAAAATATTAATATATTTATTAATATTATTAATTTTTATTACTAAAATTAATATTTTAGGTATTTATCCAGAACATTTGTCACAATTATAACATGTAGTTTATTTATATTACCTTTATGCTTTTTCAAAAGATTGGATGTTTTAAGTTATACTAGTTCTATTGGATGCATAACTATTTTATATGTAGTATTATTGATAGTCTACAAAAGTTTTACTTACACTGAATCTCCTAATCCTATGAAAATATGGCCAGACAATAAACTTGAAGCACTTCAAATAATTCCAATAATTTGTTTTGCATATCAGGTATTATATTTTTAATATTATTATAAAAATGGAAGAAACAAAATAATTTTAATTTTATAAATAATTCTTAATTATACTGCTTTTATATTATATTTACAGAATCATATGACAGCAATACCAATGTATGCTTGCATGAAAGAGCGAAATCTCTGTAAGTTTACATTATGTGCTACAGTAAGCATGATTATTTGTTTCACTATTTATACAGTAGTTGGTATTTCTGGATATGCAACGTTTGGTATTGATAAAGTGCCCAGTGATATTCTTCAAGGATATACAGATAAAAGTATAATTCTTACTTTAGGCATTATATTTATAGCAATTAAAAATTTTACTACATATCCAATTGTTTTGTATTGTGGTCGTGATGCTCTTTTAAGTCTTTTAGGAATGAATATTAATATAACTATTAAATTTAGAGTTTTTATTACATTGATTTGGTATATATTATCTTTAATAATTGCAATATTAGTACTAGACATTTCGCCAGTTATTAATTTATTGGGAGTCTTATCGGCAGTTTTTATTTTTATTTTTCCAGGCATTTGTTTGTTTCAATGTATACTTTTAAAAGATTCAGAATTACATTTAAACAAAGATCGACTATTAATATTTTTTGCAGTTTTTATCATTGCACTTGGTGCATTTTTATTTGGAATTATATTTGTAGAAACAATAGAAGATTTAAGTATAACATCTAAAACAATTCCATTAGTTACTGGTTTTAGACATTTAAAAAAAAATTTATGTACTTAGTATATTTTACTCAATCTATGTTATAAAAAAATTTTATATAAAAGTATTTTCCTAAACTTTTCATAAGTAAAGGAACTTTTTAAAATTTTGCTCATTATGGTCATGATTTATTACAATACTCTCTTGTGATTTAGATAAATATTTTAACAGATATTGATATATTATCTTAATTATCATTAATATCAATAATTAGAGAATTATAGAAAATCAGAAAGACTGATATATATACAAATTTTATTGTTATATTGTCTGTTATATTATAACAAAAAACTTTTAAAAACTAAAATTTATAATCTTTTATTTTTCTACTGCATATATATAAATTTTCAAAAAAAAAAAATAATATTAAATAAATGAAATCTTATACACAAAATTTTATACAATTTGTTTACTTTTCTTCAAAATGTGTTATAATTTTTACAAGAAATTTATTTTTACAATTATTTTCACAAAAAACTATAATTCATAATATATATCTATCAAGACGATTTCATGGATTAATTTGAAGATATACTATCTTGAGTAAAGTCGTGTAATATATTACCAGAAAGATCTACAACTTTTTCGATTGTTATTTTACAGAAAAAACATGATCTGTTGTTTAAGAGATGTCGATCAATACAAATACGACATGTTTGATGATTACAAGGTTTAAAAGTTACTGCTATAGGTTGTGCATAGCATATTGTACAAGTATCACCATTATCGCTAGAAATTTTTGAATTTGGCAAAATAATACAACATTCATCTAAATATTCAATCATGTCTTTCACTTTTTTTATTTCTTCCTCTGTTACATCATTTGGATCTATAAAAATATTATAAATCTATAAAAATTTCATTTTAAAAAATTACATAAAAATATATTTTTTATAATATTTCAAACATCAAAATAAATACTTATTTATACTTACAATTCAAAAAAGAAAATTTTTTTATATTTCGTTCCTGCTTATCTTCATGTTTTGAATCTCCTAATAAGAAATATAGAGTGCTCATTTGAAAACTTGGTTCTATTAATAAAGTTTGAGTAATCTTTGGTACCTCCTTTTCGTATTTTGCTAATAATATTCATATTTGATTTCTATTAAGTTCTATTAAGTCTAATAAAAATATTTTATTTATGTTACAATTAAAATAAATACTTACATTTAAAGTTGATCATATCTTCATTCAGTAAAGCAAATAAAATACCTGTAGCAGCTGCAAGTATTGGAAAATGATCTACAGATTCTAAATCTGGGATTTCCAATAATACAACATGTCGGAAACAACTAGTTTGTGAACTGATTCTATTTAAAACTTGACAAAGTAGCTAAAAAAATATAATGATAATTATATATCAAATAAAATACAAAAATAAAAATAATTTAAAAACATATACTTGGCACAATCTAAACAATAGATTTTCACTGAAAGACTGTGATGCATTATTGAAAATATTTGGAACCACTGTGATAATCATCTCCAAAACTCTCAACAATGAAATCGTTAAATCAAAACATGTAGCGCAAATTTTTAATTGTCTAGATTCAATGAAAACTCTTTCAGGTCTTGATGAAACATTATGGATCTCTTGCACCATTCCAATAAATTCCGAAAAAGTCCAGTTTAATAGATTTAGTAAAGAATTTAAAAACGCCGTTGTATCTTGCAGATTTTCTAATAACACATCCCTTATGTGGCCTTGGTATACAATGGATGGACATGGTTCTAAAGAACGGAGATCAGTAAACTCACTGATCATCCAATTTTTAAGGCATTTACTGAAAACAAAAATTACATACTTCTAGGTTGAGAAATTGACTCTTGTTGAAATGATTTTGATCCACCTTTTTTCAAAAGATGCGGGCTTCTGTCATATCGAAAGGCGAAACCGTTACCTTGCCAAAATCTGACTAAAATCCAATTCGATTCGGCCCATGCCCTATTTTTATATGATTTTAATAAGTTTGTAACCAATTTCATTCGACTTTCTTCTGGAACATTTTCCATAGCTTCTAATGTAAGTGGATTGAATACAAATCCAGCCAATGTCAAAAGTAATGTGCTCTTTGAATCTACATTTACTATACGAGGATCCATAAAATGATCACAAAGAAATTTAGCTATAGTTAAAAACATTTCTTGATAATCTGGAATTTTTTCAATATGTGCCGTTGGATGCATGTGATTTCGTAAACCAACGCATAAATCAGCTAATGCTTCCAAATAAAAGTCTGGTACAAAACTAAACATATTTCCTTCTAAACTAGCATTCATTAAAGTCAATGTAACCACTTTTAGAAGCCATGCTAATAATAATTGTTTCTCTTCTGAATAAACAGCAGCACGAATCCAGGCCATATGTCTTCCCTGTTCTATTAATTTGGTATTAAAAACATTTATCGATCTAGACAATTCTTGCTGAACTGTCTCAGATTCAACGTTTTTTTTTTTTGTAACTTCTTCTAGTCGTATTTTTAAATCTTGACTAGCAGAAATATATTCTAACATGCTATTCCTAAGAAAAGCCACTTTTGCTAATGGCTTTTTTGCTACTAGATGGTAGAATAAAATAATACTATCAAGTAGCTCAAGCAAAGATGTAGTCGAATCTACAATATTTACGGGTAATGGTGCCGTATCAAGAATTATTGATCTTCCTTGATCTAATGGATTCATATTTATCACTCGAACGAGTGCCATTCTAGTATATGAATTGGATGAATCTTGAGTCTGTTCCGTTGTAACAATTGCTTCATGTTCAGGACCTAATATCTGTATTAATTCATTCCTATGCAACTTGTTTAAATGAGATACTACACCACCCAGCCTTTCAATTCCCAAGTAATCGATTGATCCATCGTAAAATACCCTATTCATTTTAATTTATAAATTATTAAATGAATTAATATTAAATAAAAAATATTAAATTAAATAAAGATCAATAAAATGCATATAACATTAATTATATAAAATATTATAAATATACTTGATTGAAATTTACTTGCAAGGCACATAAATAGGAGATGTTCCAACTTCAGCATCCCATAAAATTCTGAATGCAACCAGAAGTCGATAAATGCAACATAGTGTAATCGGTGCCGAATTCTGAAGTTATTGATTATTCTCTGTAGAAATACTGACCAAACACATAATGCTACATAGAGTAATTTATTCATGAACAATTTATCAGTCTTCTAACTTACATTATTTGCTATAGGTACAAAACGTTTAAATTTCTTTAAAAATATAGTTCTTGAAGTTGGTCTCTTTTCATTTCCATCAGAATTATCAAGAAGAATTACTAATAATTGTACTTGCAATGTTTCTAATTCTGCAAAATATAAATATAATAATATATATAAAACAAGAAATGTTATATAACAAAAATATTTATTTATTGTTTGTACCAGAGATAGTAGCTTTAATTTGTTGACATGCTTCCATGTAACTTTCCTTATTAGCTTCAATCGTTAAATCTATAGGATCTGTTTCCCACCATACATTACTGACTATATCAATTAATCCTTTTCTATCTGGTGGTTTAACATTCAAGAAATTTGGAAGCCTTACTTGATCAAAAAGTAAATGTTGTAATAAATATTGTCGCGTCAATATATGTTGACAAATTTTTGTTAAAAGTAGAATACTTTTACACTGATCAAAATATTCAGATAAATAAGATACATGTTTGAATGCAGATAATAAAAAAAGGACGATAGTTTCCAAACATATTTTGATCTCATGCTCTTCAAGAAATGTCCACAATAAATCTAAACAAGTTGATAATAAAGAAGTAAAATTTGTTTTTGATTCAGAAATATGTTGCATGAAAGGGACTAAAATATCTTCTGTAATATATGGTATTGCAACTAAAGGTCCTATATGTTTTAAAATACAATTTGAAAGACACATTAAATAGGCTTTTACACTCATATTTTCATCAGACAACATAATTTCTTTATTCATATGCTGTCTTGTATTTATCTGTTCTATTATTTTTGAAAACCATTTAAATAAAAGCTTAGCTTGATGTATTTCTTGTTTTGGAACTGCTTGTAGTGGTTCATATCCTTCTAAAGGATAATGCATTGGTGTGCATCCAAAATTGGCTGTTAAACTTTCTTTTAATGCAAGACTGACTGTTGGAAAATATGCAAATCCAGTACCCATTGATATATTTTCAAATGCTCGTCCTAAATGTCTACCATTTCTATAAAAATCAACATATCCATTGTCTAAATCTATTGCACATCCAATAATATCTCCTGCAAGCCATGATTCTCCATATGAATATGTAGCCACATTCCATTTTCTAATACGATTTCCATCATAAGCATATGAATTAATAGTATCTCCTAATAAAAAGATATTACATTAAATGTATTTTAAAATTAAAAGATATTATTAAATAAAATTATATTATAATTATATAATTACTTAAATTTTTTTTTAATAAAATGAAATTAAATATTTCTAAATTATATTATCAATAAATATTATAAATATCAATAACATACCAACTCCAGATTCTTGAGTGAATTTACAATTAACTGTACTCCAACCAATTTGCATAAGACCTTTGGTTCCAAGTTGTATTTCATATAACCATTTTCCTTGATATACTGCTGTATTTGCTCTCATTGTACTAAAATTACTTCTAGCATTAACAGTAAGTCTATCAGGAGAAATTGAAAATAGTCCAAGACGTGATGATACATCAAATCGAACTATATCTGGTCCAATTCTGCCAATTCTACTGTCTCGTATATCTTTTATCGGAGCATCTTTTAAAAGGGTACTTTCAATATATTTATTTATCAAATCTAAACTATGTGACACTCTAAAATTTTAATATATATATATTTCAAAAATTTCATTATTTTAACTCATTCATAAAGAAATAAGATTGATAAAAATACCTTGAAGGTTTTTCATTTTCTTTACTAAATTTTGTATCATTAGGCTCTAAGAATACATCTGGCCCAAAGATATCTCTTATAATTTCATTAATTTCCATGTTTGAAAATCTTTATTGTTCGTCAGCATTGAAAATATTAAAATAAAATAAGTTTAAATGACAAATAAATTTGTTCAGAGAATCGCGTTAAAGGCAGTGATTTCGTTCGACTAGTTAATATATTTTCAGATTATAATAATTAACATTATATTTTTAATAATTTCTTTGATTTGTTTACCTGCAAATAGCATAATAAGTTATAGTAATTATCGAAAACTAACCACATTTTTAACGAAATCGAGCAATAATGTCAAAAATATAACAATTGAATTTGAGAAAAATATATCAACTATAAATGTAAATATTTGATATACCAATTATAAAAAAAATGTCCTAAATATGCATACCTGTAAATCAATATATTTTTATCATTTTACAAAGAACACATATGTATAACTGACATTAGCTGATATATCAGCTGTATTTATTTCTATTAAATATAAATATATTTTTCCTCGTTCGTATTTCGCGCTAGAGATACTGATGTAGGGAAAATTATTGTTTTAGAATATTTTTCTATATCGAATTTTGTGAAGTGAAAGTGTATACAAAATTTCGTTATTTGTTTAAACTACTGAATTCGCTATGTGTAGAATATTTTTAAAACATGAGTCGAAAATGAATGATTCCATAATCACAGCCTACTTTATACAAACTAAAGTAACAGTAAATCTGGCAACAGTGTTTGAATTCTCACTTCAATTTAAAAATATATAACTATAATTTAGTTACTTCAATCTCCCGCGAATTTATGAAATATTAATATTTAAAATATTTTGTTACAATAAATGATATAATGAATTTTAATATAATGAATATAATAAATATAGAATTAACTATAAAATGTATTTATTATTTAAATATTCTTTTTATATTATATAATTCAGGAATTTGTCATATAGTTTTTCTCCGATATTTAAATCACAAATAGTACAACCGTCCAAATATCTAAATATCTCTGTTTTAATATTTTGAAATCAAATTCAAGTTTATA